>NW_028166061.1:0-76580 GCF_964263955.1 Coregonus lavaretus
GAGTGAGAGAGAGAGAGAGAGAGAGAGAGAGAGAGAGAGAGAGAGAGAGAGAGAGAAGAGAGAGAGAGAGAGTAGAGAGAGAGAGAGGAGAGAGAGAGAGAGAGAGAGAGAGAGAGAGAGAGAGAGAGAGAGAGAGAGAGAGAGAGAGAGAGAAGAGAGAGAGAGAGAGAGAGAGAGAGAGAGAGAGAGAGAGAGAGAGAGAGAGAGAGAGAGAGAGAGAGAGAGAGAGAGAGAGATAGAGAGAGAGTGTCCTGGCCTAGTGCTGAGGCACCACTACAGCCTCGGGTTCGATCCCAACCGGCCGTCCGAGGTAGGGGAGGGTCATAGCGACTTCTTGTGACTAGAGAGGGTCTAAGGACTATGGAGTGTTTGGCCGGTGGTCAGTCGAACATTTCCTCCGACACATTGGTGCGGCTGACATCCGGGTCAAGCGAGCAGTGTGATAAGAAGTAGGCAGCCAGGCGGAGTCAGAGGACACATGACCCGACCTTCGCCTCTCCCGAGCCTGTTGAGGAGTTGCAGAGATGAGCCAAGGACCTATTTCAGGGAGAAAACGGGTAAAAAAAAAAAAAAGATCTATGTCACACCCTGGCTCTGGGGACTCTATATGTTGAGCCAGGGTGTGTAGATTCTATGTGTTTGGTTTCTGTGTTGTAGTTCTATGTGTGCTATTTCTATGTTGGCCAGTGTGGTTCTCAATCAGAGGCAACGAGTGTCAGCTGTGGCTGGTTGTCTCTGATTGGGAGCCACATTTAAACTGCCAGTTTACCCACAGTAGTTGTGGGATCTTGTTCCTTTTGGTTTGTTCCAGTGTGGTTTGTGTTAGATCGTGGACGTCACGTTATCGTTTGTTGTTTTGTTTATTGTTCGTGCATTCATTAAATAAATAAATATGTTTGCATTCAACGCTGCGCCTTGGTCTACTCCGTTCAACGATCGTGACAATCTATATGTAGACTAGGCAATTTCTCGCATGGAATAGCCTTCATTTCTATTCTTGTTCTGAGAAATGAAGGCTATTCCATGCGAGAAATTGCCAAGAAACTGAAGATCTCGTACAACCTTAACAGAACAGCGCAAATTGTCTCTAACCAGAATAGAAAGAGGAGTGGGAGGCCCCGGTGCACAACTGTGCAAGAGGACAAATACATTAGAGTGTCTAGTTTGAGAAACAGACACCTCACAGGTCCTCAACTGGCAGCTTCATTAAATAGTACCCGCAAAACACCAGTCTCAACGTCAACAGTGAAGAGGCGACTCCGGGATGCTGACTTTCTAGGCAGAGTTACAAAGAAAAAGCCATATCTCTGACTGGCCAATAAAAATAAAAGATTAAGATGGGCAAAAGAACACAGACACTGGACAGAGGAAGATTGGAAAAAAGTGTTATGGACAGACGAATCGAAGTTTGAGGTGTCTGGATCACAAAGAAGAACATTTGTGAGACGCAGACCAAATGAAAAGATGCTGGAGGAGTGCTTGATGCCATCTGTCAAGCATGGTGGAGGCAATGTGATGGTCTGGGGGTGCCTTGGTGGTGGTAAAGTGGGAGATTTGTACAGGGTAAAAGGGATCTTGAAGAAGAAAGGCTATCACTCCATTTTGCAACGCCATGCCATACCCTGTGGACGGCGCTTGATTGGAGCCAATTTCCTTGTACAACAGGAGAATGACCCGAAGCACAGCTCCAAACTATGCAATAACTATTTATGGAATAAGCAGTCAGCTGGTATTCTGTCTATAATGGAGTGGCCAGCGCAGTCACCGGATCTCAACCCTATTGAGCTGTTGTGGGAGCAGCTTGACCGTATGGTACGTAAGAAGTGCCCATCAAGCCAATCCAACTTGTGGGAGGTGCTTCAGGAAGCATGGGGTGAAATCTCTTTAGATTAAATCAAATCAAAATGTATTTGTCACATACACGTGTTTAGCAGATGTTATAGCGGGTGTAGCGAAATGCTTGTGCTTCTAGCTCCGACAGTGCAGTAATATCTAACAATTTCACAACATATACGCAACACACACAAATCTAGTAAGGAATGGAATTTAAGAATATATACATATATGGCTATATATGTCTGTCATGTCTACATACAGTGGGGAGAACAAGTATTTGATACACTGCCGATTTTGCAGGTTTTCCTACTTACAAAGCATGTAGAGGTCTGTAGTTTTTAACATAGGTACACTTCAACTGTGAGAGATGGAATCTAAAACAAAAATCCAGAAAATCACATTGTATGATTTTTAAGTAATTAATTTGCATTTTATTGCATGACATAAGTATTTGATACATCAGAAAAGCAGAACTTACTATTTGGTACAGAAACCTTTGTTTGCAATTACAGAGATCATACGTTTCCTGTAGGTCTTGACCAGGTTTGCACACACTGCAGCAGGGATTTTGGCCCACTCCTCCATACAGACCTTCTCCAGATCCTTCAGGTTTCGTGGCTCACGCTGGGCAATAAGGACTTTCAGCTCCCTCCAAAGATTTTCTATTGGGTTCAGGTCTGGAGACTGGCTAGGCCACTCCAGGACCTTGAGATGCTTCTTACAGAGCCACTCCTTAGTTGCCCTGGCTGTGTGTTTCGGGTCGTTGTCATGCTGGAAGACCCAGCCACGACCCATCTTCAATGTTCTTACTGAGGGAAGGAGGTTGTTGGCCAAGATCTCGCGATACAGGGCCCCATCCATCCTCCCTCAATACGGTGCAGTCGTCCTGTCCCCTTTGCAGAAAAGCATCCACAAAGAATGATGTTTCCATCTCCATGCTTCATGGTTGGGATGGTGTTCTTGGGGTTGTACTCATTCTTCTTCTTCCTCCAAACACGGCGAGTGGAGTTTAGACCAAAAAGCTCTATTTTTGTCTCATTAGACAACATGACCTTCTCCCATTCCTCCTCTGCATCCAGATGGTCATTGGCAAACTTCAGACGGGCCTGGACATGCGCTGGCTTGAGCAGGGGGACCTTGCGTGCGCTGCAGGATTTGAATCCATGACGGCGTAGTGTGTTACTAATGGTTTTCTTTGAGACTGTGGTCCCAGCTCTCTTCAGGTCATTGACCAGGTCCTGCCGTGTAGTTCTGGGCTGATCCCTCACCTTCCTCATGATCATTGATGCCCCACGAGGTGAGATCTTGCATGGAGCCCCAGACCGAGGGTGATTGACCGTCATCTTGAACTTCTTCCATTTTCTAATAATTGCGCCAACAGTTGTTGCCTTCTCACCAAGCTGCTTGCCTATTGTCCTGTAGCCTATCCCAGCCTTGTGCAGGTCTACAATTTCATCCCTGATGTCCTTACACAGCTCTCTGGTCTTGGCCATTGTGGAGAGGTTGGAGTCTGTTTGATTGAGTGTGTGGACAGGTGTCTTTTATACAGATAACAAGTTCAAACAGGTGCAGTTAATACAGGTAATGAGTGGAGAACAGGAGGGATTCTTAAAGAAAGACTAACAGGTCTGTGAGAGCCGGAATTCTTACTGGTTGGTAGGTGATCAAATACTTATGTCATGCAATAAAATGCAAATGAATTACTTAAAAATGTGATTTTCTGTATTTTTGTTTTAGATTCCGTCTCTCACAGTTGAAGTGTACCTATGATAAAAATTACAGACCTCTACATGCTTTGTAAGTAGGAAAACCTGCAAAATCGGCAGTGTATCAAATACTTGTTCTCCCCACTGTAGGTACCTAAAGGAGTCCTAAAATTAAAAATCAAATAGCTAAATGATCCATAGTATGACCATCTTAAAACATTTCCACATGTCAGTTTAAGAAATAATAACATAATGGTCATGTGATCTTCAACTATCATACTATCATAGTCTGCTGCTGGAAAAACGTATGTGTTATGGCTTTACACCCCCAGCTATATTCTGGGTAAAGAGTTACCTGTCTAACAGAACACAGAGGGTGTTCTTTAATGGAAGCCTCTCCAACATAATCCAGGTAGAATCAGGAATTCCCCAGGGCAGCTGTCTAGGCCCCTTACTTTTTTCAATCTTTACTAACAACATGCCACTGGCTTTGAGTAAAGGATCCATAATAAATACTAATACAAATACAACCATCATTGATTCTATAATACAAAAACATACTGGCAATGTGATCTTTAACCAGCCAAATGGTAACAAATTGTTCAATTTGTTAAATGTCAACAAAAGCAATGTGGCTCTTAAACATGACAAATGTCTCTTTATGGAAAATGTTTCATGCCCCTAACGAATGGCCGGGTCTTTTCAAGTTTATCAATCCATCCTGATCTTGAAAGCAATGATTGATAAGAGACAGAACAAGACTAACAGTGTCAAAGAGACAGGCTTAATGAACAGTAGCAGATCACATGATCTCTCCCCCTGCCCTCTCTCTGTCTTTCTTCTGTCTCTCCACTCCCCCCTGTTCTCTCTCTCCTCCCCCTGTTCTCTCTCTCCTCCCCCCTGTTCTCTCTCTCCTCCCCCTGCCCTCTCTCTCCACCCCCTGTTCTCTCTCTCCACCCCCTGTTCTCTCTCTCCTCCCCCTGTTCTCTCTCTCCTCCCCCTGTTCTCTCTCTCCTCCCCCTGCCCTCTCTCTCCTCCCCCTGTTCTCTCTCTCCTCCCCCTGTTCTCTCTCTCCTCCCCCTGTTCTCTCTCTCCTCCCCCTGTTATCTCTCTCCACCCCCTGTTCTCTCTCTCCTCCACCACCCCCGTTCTCTCTCTCCTCCACCACCCCTGTTTTCTCTCTCCTCCACCACCCCTGTTTTCTCTCTCCTCCACCACCTCCTGTTCTCTCACCTCCCCCTGTTCTCTCTCTCCACCTCATGTTCTCTCCCCCACCCCCTGTTTTCTCTCTCCTCCCCCGTTCTCTCTCTCCTCCTCCACCCCGTTTTCTCTCTCCTCCCCCTGTTCTCTCTCTCCTCCCCCTGTTCTCTCTCTCCTCCACCACCTCATGTTCTCTCTCTCCCCCCTGTTCTCTCTCTCTCCTCTCTCCTGTTCTCTCTCTCCTCCCCCTGTTCTCTCTCTCATCCCCCTGTTCTCTCTCTCCTCCCCCTGTTCTCTCTCTCCTCCCCCTGTTCTCTCTCCACCCCCTGTTCTCTCTCCCCCCTGTTCTCTCTCTCCTCTCTCCTGTTCTCTCTCTCCTCCCCCTGTTCTTTCTCTCCTCCCCCTGTTCTCTCTCTCCTCCCCCTGTTCTTCTCTCCTCCCCCTGTTCTCTCTCTCCTCCACCACCCCTGTTTTCTCTCTCCTCCACCACCCCTGTTTTCTCTCTCCTCCACCACCCCTGTTTTCTCTCTCCTCCACCACCCCTGTTTTCTCTCTCCTCCCCCTGTTTTCTCTCTCCACCCCCTGTTCTCTCTCTCCTCCCCTGTTCTCTCTCTCCTCCACCCCGCTCTCTCTCTCCACCCCCTGTTCTCTCTCCACCCCCTGTTCTCTCTCTCCTCCACCACCCCATGTTCTCTCTCTCCTCCCCTGTTCTCTCTCTCCTCCTCCCCCTGTTCTCTCTCTCCTCCCCCCCTGTTCTCTCTCTCCACCCCCTGTTCTCTCTCTCCACCCCCTGTTCTCTCTCTCCACCCCCTGTTCTCTCTCTCCTACACCACCCCCTGTTCTCTCTCTCCTCCACCACCTCCTGTTCTCGCTCTCCTCCCCTGTTCTCTCTCTCCTCCCCCCTGTTCTCTCTCTTCTCCACCACCTCCTGTTCTCTCTCTCCTCCCCTGTTCTCTCTCTCCACCCCCTGTTCTCTCTCTCTTCCACCACCCCCTGTTCTCTCTCTCCTCCCCCCTGTTCTCTCTCTCCTCCCCCCTGTTCTCTCTCTCCTCCACCACCCCCGTTCTCTCTCTCCTCCCCCCTGCTCTCTCTCTCCTCCACCACCTCCTGTTCTCTCACCTCCCCCTGTTCTCTCTCTCCACCTCCTGTTCTGTCTCTCCTCCACCCCCTGTTCTCTCTCTCCCCCACCCCCTGTTCTCTCTCTCCTCCTCCACCCCGTTTTCTCTCTCCTCCCCCTGTTCTCTCTCTCCTCCCCCCTGTTCTCTCTCTCCTCCCCTGTTCTCTCTCTCCTCCCCCGGTTCTCTCTCTCCTCCACCACCTCCTGTTCTCTCTCTCCCCCCTGTTCTCTCTCTCCTCTCTCCTGTTCTCTCTCTCCTCCCCCTGTTCTCTCTCTCCTCCCCCTGTTCTCTCTCTCCTCCCCCTGTTCTCTCTCCACCCCCTGTTCTCTCTCCTCCTCCACCCCGTTTTCTCTCTCCTCCCCCCTGATCTCTCTCCTCCACCACCCCCTGTTCTCGCTCTCCTCCCCCCTGTTATCGCTCTCTCCTCCACCACCCCCTGTTCTCGCTCTCCTCCCCCCTGTTATCTCTCTCTCCTCCCCCACCCCCTGTTCTCTCTCTCCTCCCCCCTGTTATCGCTCTCTCCTCCCCCACCCCCTGTTCTCTCTCTTCCCCCCTGTTATCTCTCTCTCCTCCACCACCCCCTGTTCTCTCTCTTCCCCCCTAATCTCGCTCTCCTCCACCTCACCCTGCTTCCTCTCACCCCACTCTGGCTGATTCTGATTAGGGGTCAGAGTATGGGTAAGATCCCATGGAACCCTGGAAGCATCTCTGATGTGATCAGATATCCCCTCTCCCCCACTTCTCCCCCCAGCCTGGCGTAATCCCATTGTTGGACAGAAGGAGGCGATCAGAGCCCTTGGAAAACCTGTGGAGGATCGGAGGGACAGGCATATAGGAGGGATGGAAGGAGGGACAGAGGGAGGGTGGGATGAAAGGATGCGGGGTCTGGGCTCCTCGTCACAATTAGCACAGGACAACCCAAAACACCTAACCCCTGAACACATCCCAGTACGTCCTGGGGTATCTATGGTATCTCCTGGGGTATCTATGGTATCTCCTGGGGTATCTATGGTATCTCCTGGGGTATCTCCTGGGGTATCTATGGTATCTCCTGGGGTATCTATGGTATCTCCTGGGGTATCTATGGTATCTCCTGGGGTATCTGGGGTATCTCCTGGGGTATCTATGGTATCTCCTGGGGTCCTGAGTTAACATATTATCTTAATCTGATCTGACTGCAGGCTTCAAATGTTACATCATCATTTGCTACTCATCTCATTCATCTGTTTTGTCTAACCAGCCCTGATTCCTCCATGAACACAGACCTGCCGGGCCTATAACTCACAGGACTCTTATAGAAGGACACATGAAGAGCTGATTAAACTGCATGTTATTGAGTCCATGAGTCATTCATTTGGATAAGAGATTAAAATGAAGATGAATCCTCTTTACTTCTGGAAGTAGGCAATACATCTCGTGAGAACAACCAGATAGCATCTTCAGTCTAATCACCCATCCCCTGGCTAGTTATTTTGGTTATTTACATCATGTGTTCCATATGCAGACATTGTAGCCCTAATGTATAACCAGAGGTCAAGTAAGAAAAAAATAACCAGAGGTCAAATAGAAAATAAATAACCAAAGGTCAAATAGGAAAAAAATACCCAGAGGTCAAATAAGAAATAACCAGAGGTCAAATAAGAAATAACCAGAGGTCAAGTAGGAAAGAAATAACCAGAGGTCAAATAAGAAATAACCAGAGGTCAAGTAGGAAAGAAATAACCAGAGGTCAAATAAGAAATAACCAGAGGTCAAGTAGGAAAGAAATAACCAGAGGTCAAATAAGAAATAACCAGAGGTCAAGTAGGAAAGTGCAGTTCATTTGAGCGAAGACACGTTTTAGGGTGGCAATAATAAAATCCTCCTCCTTTGCTTTCTATCCGCGGAGCGAAGGGGCTTTCACTCCATCTAAAAGTCTGTTAGATATAGTCTATAGATACAGTGGGGGGGGGAAAGTATTTAGTCAGCCACCAATTGTGCAAGTTCTCCCACTTAAAAAGATGAGAGAGGCCTGTAATTTTCATCATAGGTACACGTCAACTATGACAGACAAAATGAGGAAACAAAATCACATTGTAGGATTTTTTATGAATTTATTTTCAAATTATGTTGGAAAATAAGTATTTGGTCAATAACCAAAGTTTCTCAATACTTTGTTATATGCAACTCAGCATTATTTGTCCTCCAAACACGACGAGTTGAGTTTTTACCAAAAAGTTCTATTTTGGTTTCATCTGACCATATGACATTCTCCCAATCCTCTTCTGGATCATCCAAATGCACTCTAGCAAACTTCAGACGGGCCTGGACATGTACTGGCTTAAGCAGGGGGACACGTCTGGCACTGCAGGATTTGAGTCCCTGGCGGCGTAGTGTGTTACTGATGGTAGGCTTTGTTACTTTGGTCCCAGCTCTCTGCAGGTCATTCACTAGGTCCCCCCGTGTGGTTCTGGGATTTTTGCTCACCGTTCTTGTGATCATTTTGACCCCACGGGGTGAGATCTTGCGTGTAGCCCCAGATCGAGGGAGATTATCAGTGGTCTTGTATGTCTTCCATTTCCTAATAATTGCTCCCACAGTTGATTTCTTCAAACCAAGCTGCTTACCTATTGCAGATTCAGTCTTCCCAGCCTGGTGCAGGTCTACAATTTTGTTTCTGGTGTCCTTTGACAGCTCTTTGGTCTTGGCCATAGTGGAGTTTGGAGTGTGACTGTTTGAGGTTGTGGACAGTTGTCTTTTATACTGATAACAAGTTCAAACAGGTGCCATTAATACAGGTAACGAGTGGAGGACAGAGGAGCCTCGTAAAGAAGAAGTTACAGGACTGTGAGAGCCAGAAATCTTGCTTGTTTGTAGGTGACCAAATACTTATTTTCTACCATAATTTGCAAATAAATTCATTAAAAATCCTACAATGTGATTTTCTGGATTTTCTTTTCTCAATTTGTCTGTCATAGTTGACGTGTACCTATGATGAAAATTACAGGCCTCTCTCATCTTTTTAAGTGGGAGAACTTGCACAATTGGTGGCTGACTAAATACTTTTTTTCCCCACTGTACGTGTTCGTGAGAGTCTCACCTCTACACAAACGGTTGGTATCAGTGATCTTACCTCTACACAAACGGTTGGTATCAGTGATCTTACCTCTACACAAACGGTTGGTATCAGTGATCTTACCTCTACACAAACGGTTGGTATTACTGATCTTACCTCTACACAAACGGTTGGTATCAGTGATCTTACCTCTACACAAACGGTTGGTATCAGTGATCTTACCTCTACACAAACGGTTGGTATCAGTGATCTTACCTCTACACAAACGGTTGGTATCAGTGATCTTACCTCTACACAAACGGTTGGTATCAGTGATCTTACCTCTACACAAACGGTTGGTATCAGTGATCTTACCTCTACACAAACGGTTGGTATCAGTGATCTTACCTCTACACAAACGGTTGGTATCAGTGATCTTACCTCTACACAAACGGTTGGTTTCAGTGATCTTACCTCTACACAAACGGTTGGTATCAGTGATCTTACCTCTACACAAACGGTTGGTATCAGTGATCTTACCTCTACACAAACGGTTGGTATCAGTGATCTTACCTCTACACAAACGGTTGGTATCAGTGATCTTACCTCTACAAAAAACGGTTGGTATCAGTGATCTTACCTCTACACAAACGGTTGGTATTAGTGATCAAAGACGATGATGAGAGTCTCTTTCCATAGAGGGATCAAACTGTTCAGACGATTCTGAGAGAAGAATGGGGGTGTCTCATTTTCTGACAAACACTGTAGCTCACCTTTCACTGCAGATGTGGAAGTGTTACATAGGCGGCTGTGGTGGATTGAGACGCATACAATGCAAAAAAAAAAAAGAAATGTATACTGACAGATTTGTATGGGGATTTGTGTATTATGCTAATTATATTTCGCGAGGACATCGACCTTAGGGGGTTTTAAAGTCACCATTGGCCTGATGGTGAAATCCCTGAGTGGTTTCCTTCCTCTCCGAAAACGGAGTTAGGAAGGACGCCTGTATCTTTGTAGTGACTGGGTGTATTGATACACCATCCAAAGTGTAATTAATAACTTCACCATTCTCAAAGGGATATTCAATGTCTGTTTTTCTTGTTTTGTTTTTTACCAATAGGTGCCCTTCTTTGCGAGGCATTAGAAAACCTCCCTGGTCTGTGTGGTTGAATCTGTGTTTGAAATTCCCCGTTCAACTGAGGGACCTTACAGATAATTGTTTGTGTGGGGTACAGAGATGAGGTAGTCATTCAAAAATCATGTTAAACACTATTATTGCAGACACAGTGAGTCCATGCAACTTATTATGTGACTTGTTAATCCAATTTTTACTCCTGAAATTATTTAGGCTTGCCATAACAAAGGGGTTAAATACTTACTGACTCAAGACATTTCAGCTTTTAATTTTTTATTAATTTCTAAAAATGTTGAAAAACATGATTCAACAAAATGTGGAAAGAGTCAAGGGGTGTGAATACTTTCTGAAGGTACTCTATATAGAACCATTTTTAGTAAAGGGTTCTTTAATCTCATCCAAAGAAGCAAACGGTTCCATATAGAACCCCAAATAACCCTTTTTTGTAAGAGTGTATTTAGAATGAAAAACTTCAATATGAACCTAAATATAGCCCACGTTTTCATCAACTTTTTGAAATTTTTATTTTAACTTTCTGAACATACTCATATTAATGGACCAAAATACAAAGAAAATCTCTAAATGGATAAGTACAAACATGAAGCATATCCATTACCCTGCTGTATTCAGGCCCCACCTGGATCGGGGAGATGTTTGTTTGTCCGGGGGAGGTGGTGGTGTGGTGACGGAGCTGGGACCTTACAGGCGGTGTAAACGTCTTGTTTCTCATGCAGGTGGCACAAACACAGGACCGTGTTACTTCTCCGGTTCCGTTATCACGGGGGTGAAAATGTCCAGGTATTTAAGCAGAATAGATTATCTGAACACACCGAGCCTATGCGAAAAACAAACCGGTCAATTAGTTTACTAATGAGTGGAGGTGTGAGCGGGTCACACACCGCCTGGGATCACGGGCTCTGGTCGCGTCCTCTCGCCATGGCTACCGAATGCTTGGCTGCTCTTTCACCGGAGAGTTCTATGTTTGCTGCGATTCACAACTTTCATTAAAATGAATTAGTGCGACGGGTGCAAACGGAAGATCTCAAGTGACAAACTATCGATGATTTAGTTCTATTTTTGTAGGCGTGTGCATACCCTACAGGTCAATTGTGCATCATGAACTAGGCCTAAGAGTCCTTAACAGATTTTGGGGGAATTAGTGTTCGTTTTAATTAACGTTTTGTAATTATGTTAATTGTGGGGTTATTCATTTGCCAAAATATGAACATTTGGACTGATACTGCACTAAGACGAATATTAAAGCTAATTTAAAAATTAAAGGTGAATTTGACATTATGATCATTGAGATTCACATTAAAATAAAAGCCTACTCAAGCCATGAATGGGTGCTTCTCCAACAAATACACTTTTATGCCCAAACATTATTTTAAGGACATTTTCAAACTAATTTTCTTTGTAGGCCTAACCCAATTTGTTGTAATGTTTTGTCTAATACAGTTGAAGTCGGAAGTTTACATACACTTAGGTTGGAGTCATTAAAACTTGTTTTTCAACCACTCCACAAATGTCTTGTTAACAAACAACAGTTTTGGCAAGTCGGTTAGGACATCTACTTTGTGCATGACACCAGTAATTTTCCCAACAATTGTTTACAGACAGATTATTTCACTTATAATTCACTGTATCACAATTCCAGTGGGTCAGAAGTTTACATACACTAAGTCGACTGTGCCTTTAAACAGTTTGGAAAATCCAGAAAATGAGGTCATGGCTTTAGAAGCTTCTGATAGACTAATTGACATCATTTGAGTCAATTGGAGGTGTACCTGTGGATGTATTTCAAGGCCTACCTTCAAACTCAGTGCCTCTTTGCTTGACATCATGGGAAAATCAAAAGAAATTAGCCAAGACCTCAGATTTTTTTTTTGAGACCTCCACAAGTCTGGTTCATCCTTGGGAGCAATTTCCAAACGCCTGAAGGTACCACGTTCATCTGTACAAACAATAGTACGCAAGTATAAATACCATGGGACCACGCAGCCGTCATACCGCTCAGGAAGGAGACGCGTTCTGTCTCCTAGAGATGAACGTACTTTGGTTTTGAAGTGCAAATCAATCCCAGAACAACAGCAAAGGACCTTGTGAAGATGCTGGAGGAAACAGGTACAAAAGTATCTATATCCAAAGTAAAACGAGTCCTATATCGACATAACCTGAAAGGCCGCTCAGCAAGGAAGAAGCTACTGCTCCAAAACCACCATAAAAAAGCCAGACTACATCATGCTGTGGGGGTGCTTTGCTACAGGAGGGACTGGTGCACTTCACAAAATAGATGGCATCATAAGGAAGGAAAATTATGTGGATATATTGAAGCAACATCTCAAGACATCAGTCAGGAAGTTAAAGCTTGGTCGCAAATGGGTCTTCCAAATGGACAATGACCCCAAGCATACTTCCAAAGTTGTGGCAAAATGGCTTAAGGACAACAAAGTCAAGGTATTGGCGTGGCCATCACAAAGCCCTGACCTCAATCCTATACAACATTTGTAGGCAGAACTGAAAAAGCGTGTGCGAGCAAGGAGGCCTACAAACCTGACTCAGTTACACCAGCTCTGTCAGGAGGAATGGGCCAAAATTCATCCAACTTATTGTGGGAAGCATGTGGAAGGCTACCCGACACGTTTGACCCAAGTTAAACAATTTAAAGGAAATGCTACCAAATACTAATTGAGTGTATATAAACTTCTGACCCACTGGGAATGTGATGAAATAAATAAAAGCTTAAATAAATCATTCTCTCTACTATTTTTCTGACATTTCAAATTCTTAAAATAAAGTGGTGATCCTAACTGACCTAAAACAGGGAATTTTTACTAGGATTAAATGTCAGGAATTGTGAAAAACTGAGTTTAAATGTATTTGGCTAAGGTGTATGTAAACTTCTGACTTCAACTGTACATAGGCCTACACAGGACCATGCAAAATAGAGTTTTAATCTCAATGAGACTAACCTGGTAAAATAAAGGTAATTTTTTATTTTTTTTATAAACCAATGTTTTTGGCAAATTGAAAGGATTTGAAAGCAAGGATTTTAGAGGTGTGAAAATGAATCCTCCTTTATTCCCTTTCATTAATGAATCACTTCTGTTTGGATGTGATTGGATGGGAGAAGGCAATGGCTTTGGCATGGTTTCTTTTTTCGCTTTCACCAATCAACCCTTAATCAGATCAGTGATTTCTCCACAGAATGCATGAAGAACGACAGGAAGGGCGTCACCTTGCGACTTCCATTTTCACATGTTAAAGGTCCAATGGAGCCGTTTTCATCACAACATCAAACCATTTCTGGGTAAGAATTAAGTACCTTTACTGTAATTGTTTTCAATTCAATTCAAATGGTCAAAAAGAAACACAAATAGCTTCTTAGCCAAGGGCAATTTCACCAGCAAATAATTTTGCTGGGACTGTCTGGGAGTGGTCTGAGTCGGGAGGGGGAAAACTGAAAAGTAGCTTTTATTGGCAGAGGTTTGGAACTCTCTGTGGTATTGGTCTATTGGCTAATTTACAGCATGGTGATGTCACAGTGGAAGGCCAAAACTCCATCCTACCGAAACAGGCTGAAATTCCAGGTGGTCTTTTCAAATAGCGCTTACACTAAAAGGGCATTATCATCATATTCCTAATTTAACAGTATTATTCCAACCTCATAGTGTGGAAATATATATAAAATACAGGAAAATCACATTTTTGATGGCACTGCGGTCTTTAAACATTAATCTTTCCTCACAGTTTCCTAAACAATAGCCTACTTACTAGCCTGTTTCCTCATGTCATTGTCTACAAAATACTATCACATTGTCCTACAATATCTAACGTTCATAAGTCAAAATATTTATGTTCTGCATTCTATGGTACTGATGAACGTTATTGATGTGAAGACCCTCCTCATAGGTGATCAGTTCCAGTGAGATCCACATGATGGCAGCATAGTATATGTCGTGAAATGCCTTCACAGCCCAGAGTGTCTGTTTCCCTTCCGTCATGTGGAGCAGAGTGGACCCACCGCAGAGAAGGGTTTCCCAAACTCGGTCCTGGGGCCCCCTGGGTGCACATTTTGGTTATTGCCAGAGCACTACACAGCTGATTCAAATAACCAACTCATCATCAAGCTTTAATTAGGGCGGCAGGTAGCTTAGTGGTTAAGAGCGTTGTGCCAGTAACCGAAAGGTCGCTGGTTGTAATCCCCGAGCCGACTAGGTGAAAAATCTGTCTGTGCCCATGAGCAAGGCACTTAACCCTAATTGCTCCTGTAAGTCGCTCTGGATAAGAGCGTCTGCTAAATGACTAAAATGTAAATGCAATTATTTGAATCAGCTGTGTAGAGCTAGGGAAAAAACTAAAACGTGCTCCCAGGGGGCCCCGGGACCAAGTTTGGGAAACCCTGTCTGCTAGAGTATAGCCCACTGATCTTTATAACCCCCACAAGAGGGCAATCAATACTATAACAGCAAGTGTCATTCACCCTTGCAATCGGAGTGCTAGGTCAACAACAGGAAACTTCAAATGCAGCAATCAAAATCAAATAAAAAATAAATATCAAGCTTGAGGGATACAACTAAAGTCATGGAAGTATTTGTCCCATTAGCATACTCTACCTTTATTTCTTTATTTTCCTTTTTTTCTTTATTTTGCAGGTCAATTAAAAGAACATATTATCACGTTTCACATGTCAAAAGCAGGTTATTATATATTTACATGGGCTACTTGCATAGTATAGAGCCGATTCCAGGAGGCTATGTATGTAGATGGGACTCCGTTATGTTTTCCCATGTTAATGTGTGGAGCTTGTTTCTCTAATGCTATTCAGTGGTCTAAGGCACTGCATCGCAGTGCTAGCTGTGCCACTAGAGATCCTGGTTCGAATCCAGGCTCTTTTGTTGCCGGCCGCGACCGGGAGACCCATGGGGCGGCGCACAATTGGCCCAGCGTCGTCCAGGGTAGGGGAGGGAATTGCCGGCAGGGGATATTGCTCAGTTGGTAGAGCATGGCGTTTGCAACGCCAGGGTTGTGGGTTCGATTCCCACGGGGGGGTGTATGTAAAAAAATATTTAATAATAATCTATGCACTCACTAACTATAAGTCGCTCTGGATAAGAGCGTCTTCTAAATGATGTAAATGTTCTGCCGTCTATCTACTAAGCTTCTCCAGGTCAATTAACACAACACAGCTTCTTTAATCGTTTAACTTTAGCCTCAATTAAACTAACCACAAAGCCATCTCAAGTTCTACGTGTATGCTTTGTTTCAATCTCTTGTTTATATAAAATAATTAGGATTTTTTTATTAAAGATAAAAGTATAGATTATAGGTATCATAATGTCTGTAATATGTGTCTTTCTTTGGCTGAGCCAGTTATAGTAATGACGTCTAGGCCTACAGGAATAAGAACCGCATTGAGGCATGCCCTTGCACGTAGCATTTGTGTGTGTGTGTGTGTGTGTGTGTGTGTGTGTGTGTGTGTGTGTGTGTTTATTCTCACGTTTCACCGTATGCTTTAGTTTCCCGCTAGGCCAATTAGGCTATGCCTGTTGACTGCTTTATATAAAACCTATTGAAGGCCTACAAAACAGAGTGAAAGCAATTATCTCTTCAATTCTAGACTCAAGAACAACGTAATGTCGATATATGAAATATTAGTTTAATATAGATATAATATAAAATATAGTTTTGACCAGAGTTGACGACATACAATCTGCATAGTCGTTCTGATTAAAATATAACCTAATGATTTCTGGTGAACTAAATAGAGAGGTGAATTTACAGTTAACTGGCATAATCTGTAAAACATAAATATACATTTTTCCTTTATATAATGTGCAGCTTTTTTCCAAAGTACAATCCACATTCGTACAAAAAAAGTTAATTGACCATTATTTGATTATAGTATAATTTAATTTTCAGAACTTTGAAGAAAATATTAATTTTGTTGGTAAATTGATGTGGTAAAAACAGCTACCATTTAAAGGTGCAGTACACCAACATTTGAAATATACTTAATTTTATTGACAAACAGTTTAATTAACTTCAAAAAGTGATCTTGATAGACATTGACCAAAAATATGGCTTAGTTTTTATTAATTTACTTACCCCACAGCTAGCATTAGCATCGCTGCTAGTGAAACAATGGTATGGTAGGGGCAATGCTTCAAAAAGCATGCCCAAAATCCTTGACGTTACTTTAAACCAAATGGTATGGCACCCAAAATATCATAACAAGTTTCACATAAAGAATATTGGAAGATATTATAGGAATTCTGGTATTTATATAACATTTTCAATAGAATAATTGTTTTTTTTTTTTTGGGGGGGGGGGGATACACACCACTTCAGCGCTATGCGTCTATTCAGAGGGTATCTGGTTTCTGTATTAAAGTTCTACCAAGCATTCATACCACTGACAGACTTTTATCAGCTGTTTTGACTGCAACTAAGCATACATCTAAGATCATTTTGATTGTGTACACTGTCATAGCTAGTTATAACCAGTAATAGACATAGGCAAGTAGAGAAGTTGCTCCATCTTTGCGGGTGATCTGTCTATCTGGTCATTGATATAGGACCCCCCGCCACCCTCTGGTGGTATGGATAACTTGCTATTATGTCTCCAGAGAAACCTAGATTCAAATAAAGGTCCTATCTATCAAATTAGCATAGGCCGAATTAGGTGTTTCTGGCTGGGGTCAAAATGACCCCAAATGACTTAAAGTCCACGTTGATAGAGAAGCACTAAAACAATAATTTAGATTTGTTAAGAACAAGTTGATTAACAAAGTCATGAAACATTTGAAGAATGTTGACCCCACTCGGTAGCTTGAGGGTTAATTGGCTTTCTATTTCTGCTTCATAATAATTATTAAATCAAATCAAATGTGTTGACTTTTTCGATTCATCTTAAAGATAGGTAGGCCATATGCATGTTTTTTTTTTTTTTTATGAATTTACCATTGCACTGTATAAAGGACTAATATCTGCCCGAAATAAGACCCCTGTAAACCCAATGGCCGTGTTTAAACCCAATGCCCCATGTTTAAGAGCCTTTAGCCTCTAAACAGCCAATCAACATGTTGTTCTACCGCATCGTTCCATCGGTAATGATTTTCTAACGCTCCACTCTGAGCATTAGAGCATATTAAGGGGAGAATTATTAACTTTCCAAAGTTAATAGAGTGCAACACCATGAACGCCTAATAAAAGCCATAGGCTACACAGGTCCTTGGAGGAATAGCCTACACTAAAAACTGCCCGAGAACTTCATATTTATATTCTGTAATATTTGGCAAATGATTAAATTATTCATCACCAGAATGCCAGGAAATTGTCCGTCTGTGTAGTGCAGGGCTCAACAGCTATAGTACCGGTAATAGACGGACATCCAGGACTTGTGACTACAGCTAGTCTAGTCTTGGGACTACTGCAGTGGAGATGGATCACAGGTTTCCTCCGACCTCATGGGTGGAAATGTCTCCGTTGAAACAACATTGATGGAGTTAATATATTATCAGCGGAGAGGCGATACAGGTTTAGAGAAGCCGAAACCCACACTGCAACGCACCGCCGTGACTGAGAGCATACGAGTCTGAGTTCACCGAGGCTTGAATCTCTTTCGACAAAATCAAAAGTACATTTAAGGCCTATTTTACTCTATCTGTGTCCTGGCATCCACAATAACTCGCCATCTGAAATCATATTAAATTATAGCCCTTAAAAAAAGGTACTATTCTGAAGGTATATCATAATTCTTCGAAAGAAGTAAACGCCAGTTTTATAAGGTACACGAGATGCACATGCCAAGCAACAATGAATTAAATGTGCGCAAATATATTTCTAAAACTATTTTTTTTTCATTATTGTCTTATTAGCCTATTCGTTTTTGACAATGAGGTTTCACAATAACACTGTGTTTTTCCATAATTATAATTATAAATTATAATAATCAGCTATAGGGCTACGTCTATTAACTATGAAAATCAAAAACTCAATCTCAAAAATATAATATTCCTATATGATCACTTTTAGGCCTAAATTACCAACTACTGTTATCTTTCTGATCGAGGTTAGAATTCACATTAGTAGGCTATTAGGTCATGTTATTAAATGAATTAGGGCGATATAAAAGAGGTGCCATATTGCAAAGACTATTTATAATATAGTCCTAAGTCAGTAAATATCATCGCTATAAGGATGAGATTTCCCATTTCTGCTGATGAAGCCTTTTTGTCAATCATTACGCTTCATTATCACGGTGTTGTGATATCCAAATGAGTGTTAACTTAACCAATGGGCTGGACTTTGATTTTAAAAGCTTATTTCCTATATATCAAACTGAGAGGCTATCTAATATCACATAAACATACAACCATAGTAATTAGAAGTAATAACAACCTCATGAATACGTCATTTTGACAGAGCTCTCTTCAGAAACCACAAGCGGTCTTTGGCGCCGGAGCGCAGGGAAGGCGCTTTCGTCTGAGGAGACAGGAGGAAACATAGAAACATCGGGGTGGCTTCACTAAAGTCACTTATGACAGGGAGGCTTTGAAGTATTTACCATGAGTATATTATTGATATTATTGGCTTCGCTTTATTTGAGAAAGAACTGTCATTGTCAACCTTGTAAACACTGATTTTCATTTTACGCATCAATTTGATGACTATATTCAGGGAAACAAATGTGGTCAGGGATATTCAACCTGAATGTTTTTGCTGGTGTTGTCTTTGTAGAATGAGCAAAATGTCACCCGAGGAAAAATCGTCTATGGTCATTATGCAATTATTTTCACATGAACCTATTGTTGCTTTTGGAGTTGCTGTACGTCATCTCCAACTCCAATCCTGCTCTACCCAATCCAGGCGCCAGGTAGTTGTGAGAACTCGTTGGCAGGTGTACTCGTCCAATCAGCGCAATTTAGCTTTAGCACTGCCGCTCTTGCGTCCCAGTCCTCCAAGTTCCAGAACGTTGACGCACATGTTCTCCTGCCACGCACGGAGCTCCATGGACCAGGCGTCACATCACTAACTCAAAGGTGCTCGAGGTTCCTGCTCAGAACATCGGTCCACCGTAGGTTAACCGTTGGTGCTCACTATGACTTTTTGAGGGGTACCATTGTGACTGGCTTAAAGAGGAAGTTACAAGATATATTCTTTTTTTTTCTTTTTTTTCTGGATTTCTATACCTGAAGTGAGGAAGATGTTTTCGTCGACGGGTAAGCGCTGTTTTACGATAGAATCCTTGGTGGCCAAAGAAAACCCTCTAACCACGGAAGATCCCATCCGACCGACAGCTCTGACCTATTCCAATCCAACTGACGCTTTCATGAACGGGTACCAGGGTCCTACCGGCAGGCCTCTCTATCAGAACCCGGAGTTGGTGTTCCCTGAGTCGGTCAACCACCCCGGGCTGACCATGAACCCCCACCAGCTAGGAGGTGGCCACCTACAGCACCCTGCACACTTCTTTGGGACGCAACACCGAGATCCTCTCAACTTCTACCCATGGGTTTTACGAAACAGGTTCTTCGGACACAGATTTCAAGGTAAAATGATTGATTGATGGTGTGTGTGTGTGTGTGTGTTTAAAATGAAATTGAATAATTTCTCAATCCCAATAATGATCAATAATTATAGCCAATGTCAAGCAGCCCAAGTTATGGTTAATTAAGAAAAAATAATGCCTCTGGGTTGCTTGTACTTTTGACAATAAGGAGTAAACCACATGACCTACACTGCATGCAGTCAGAAATGTCAATTTCACAGATTAATGATTGACAACAATTTAGTTACAATAAAGATGGGGTTAATCATTCATTTTCATCTATGTTAAACATTATCAGTTAATATTTGTTTTTATTACAATATTATTGTGGTGATCAGACAACGAGGGATGGGCTTTATAGTTAACTTGGATTTTCAACCACAGGTGTGCATCAAATATTATCAGTGGTGTAAAGTACTAAGTAAAAATACTTTAAAGTAGTACTGAAGTAGTTTTTTTTTGTTGGTATCTGAACTTTACTATTTATATTTTTGACTACTTTTACTTTTACTTCACTACATTCCTAAATAAAATAATGTTATTTTTTTCTCCATACATTTTACCTGACACTCAAAAGTACTCTTTACATTATGAATGCTTAGCAGGACAGGAAAATGGTCAAATTCAAGCACTTATCAAGAGAGCATCTCTGGTCATCCTATTGCCCGTGATCTGGCGGACTCACTGAACACATGCTCCGTTTGTAAATGATGTCTGAGTGTTGGAGTGTGCCCCTGGCTATCCGTAAATTAAAACAAAACAAGAAAATGGTGCCATCTGGTTTGCTTAATATAAGGAATTTTAAATTATTTACACTTTACTTTTCATACTTAAGCATATTTTAGCAATTACATTTACTTTAGATACTTAAGTATATTTAAACCAAATACTTTTAGACTTTTACTCAAGTAGTATTTTACTGGGTAACTTTCACTTTTTACTGGAGTCCATTTCTATTAAGGTATCTTTACTTTTTACTCAAGTATGACAATTGGGTACTTTTTCCACCACTGAAAATACCTATCTATAGTGGATATGAGATAGAGTGTACTTATCTAAAACATTTAAATGTCCCACCTTGGCTACACTTTGGTAAAGGGAAAACGTCAATCAGTTTACAACAAAACATCTCAACGCAGAGCAGCAGATGCGCTACTATATGAGGTGTAGACATGTCGATAAAAAACAAAACAAAAAAAACAACAACATTAGGTTGAGGAGAATGTACACCAAAAATTCACCAAACAATAAATAATAACCAAAATTCACCAAACCAGCCAGAAATGCTAACCAAAATTCTTCAATTTTGATAAGATAGCCCATGTTATTCCATGCTAAGATATCCATCTGCATTATAATTTTCATATCAGTGCACGAATTCCTTCGGTCTCTACAGAGTTAGTAGGTCAATCAGATTTGAGTTTCTATTCATCCCGTGTTCCCTATAACTGCCTGTTCTGGTGCCTCCAATTGTTAACTGAGGACCTCTTTGCTGATTGTTTTCCTTTAGTGTGTTTGTAATTGTGTATATTTGTATTCAATTGTATTTTGTCAATTGTGTGAAAGTGACCTTGGTCTCAGTGACACTCACTGCTTTAATAAAGGTACAAATAAATATAGCATAGTAAACTGACATGTTATGACACCTGTTGTAACATATATGCGAAGCCAATGATACAGATGATAAAATATGTAGGAATCTGTTCGTTTTATTCTAGATCTAAAGTCCAGGTTAACGGAGCGCATAGCGAACCAGTCTATTTTCCCACGGCACCATGGCTGGTTTCCCCACACACCGGGCCACAGACAATCTGTAAAGGAAATATTGTCTTTGTCACGCGGTCAATCCCACTGTGAATTTATCCCGAACCACGCGAAACCACTATCTGAGTGAGTGGGCACATCGTGCACAAAGATTTTATTCCCAAATGTTCTCCCCAAAATTGTTTCAGAATCTGGCAGGATTTTTATGACAACTTTTACTGCCAAATGATATGTCTCACATCACTTGTAAATGTTTTTGTCTCAATCACTTTTAAATACACATAGGGGCCTATATGCACGACAGTCGATTAATGTAATATCTTGCGAGGGGTTATATTCACTTAATTATTATAATGAAAGTAATATCTTACATTTACATTTTTTGTCATTTAGCAGACGCTCTTATCCAGAGCGACTTACAGGATCAATCAGGGTTAAGTGCCTTGCTCAAGGGCACATCGACAGATTTTCCACCTAGTCGGCTCGGGGATTAGAACCAGCGACCTTTCGGTTACTGGCACAACGCTCTTAACCACTAAGCTACCTGCCGCCCAGGGGGGGTTATATGTAGGCTAACTCTCCCTAATGTTCCGGTGTGACTCCATTTAATAGGTCTGCTATACAATTAGGCTACTTGGACTCATACGATCAAGTATTCTCAATATTTGAACACAGGTTTCATATTATTCTCAATTTAAAGAAGGCGAATAATGTTGTTGATTAATTAAATAGTGTCTCATATATATATATATATCCTATGTTGTTGCGATATAAAATCTAGGCCTACTGTTTAAATTGAGGCCTGCATTGATGTAGACGGTGTCTAGACGTTAAAACGCTGAATGGACTATACCTCAAACTACACCAAGAGTTTATAAACTGCTGTTCTTTTCCACCTTACTGCACATCAAAACGCGCCTCATGTTGCTCAGTGTGTTCATTGCTTCAATCTAAACCTCACTGTGATTTCCTCTCTCTCTCTCTCTCTCTCTCTCTCTCTCTCTCTCTCTCTCTCTCTCTCTCTCTCTCTCTCTCTCTCTCTCTCTCTCTCTCTCTCTCTCTCTCTCTCTCTCTCTCTCTCTCTCTCTCTCTCTCTGCCCCCCAGGAAATGATGTTTCCCAAGATAGCCTGCTCCTTCACGGCCCGTTCGCCCGGAAACCCAAGCGCATCCGCACCGCCTTCTCCCCGTCTCAGCTCCTGCGGCTTGAGCGGGCTTTCGAGAAGAATCATTACGTAGTAGGAGCGGAGAGGAAACAGCTGGCCAACGGTCTCAGTCTGTCTGAAACACAGGTGACATCGGTATCCAATATTGAATTGTATTGAACACGGTTCAGGAATATATATCAATTAATTGTAATAAATTCCAGCCCAAACGGATTCCGCAATCTGGGTTGATAAATTGAGGGTCGGGAAGTCTGCTTCTTCATCGAAATAAAATATCTTCAAGAACATTTAAATAAAGTCTTATATAATTTGTATTAAGACGTAATAACACACAGATAAATCAGCAAATTATTCTTATTTAGTTGTTATAAATAAAGAAAACAATTGCAGCGTATTCTTTATAAGTTCGATGAAGGGGATCCCTATTCCGTTATATTAGCTTCGTGAAATACATATTTTAAACCGGCTCCATTCACATTATTTTAAATATGATTGCAATTAAAATCTAATTATAATAATAATAATAATAATTATTATTATTATAATTATTATTATGAATATACAATTATTATTATTATTCACGTTTAACATTATTATTAGGCTATAATGAACATTAGGCGTATCCATTATTAGGCCTTCTGGAAAACATTCGCTCTTTCCTGCAGGTATAGATAGGACTATAGTTCGTTCACATAGGACAAATAACGACACATTTTTATTCTAAAATTACTCTTAGTGATAGGCCTACTATAAAAATAACATCTGACTAGACTATAGTAGTAATGTATTGTCAAGCTCAGTGAATCATTTAACAATCAGCTAAAAAGGTCATAAGACTTACCAAGCGTGAGCTCCATTTACAATGCGTTCTGATGATGAACAAAACATACGATATTCTTTAGCTAGAGCATAACGTGTCAACATAACGTCGCCTACAGTGAAATAACGACACACACACAAGTAACATTCAAATGAATAACTCTACATTTTGATACAAACTCTTTCACCGTCCACTCCTGCATTATTCTCGCTAGTCTTTCAAGATAGGATTTATTATTAAGATAATCTATATACCTACTATAAAACTACAAGACGAATAGGGAAGGCCTCTATTAAATGTCGTTGTTGGAATTAAATAGGCTATGGTTGTTGAATGCAAACAATCGCGGGATAAAAAAATCTTTATGACTTGTCTTCGATAATGGTGAGGTACGGTCTAACTGCCAGCAACCTAACTTCCATAGGACATCATGGTGAAACGAATCTGCACCAGCATCACTAGGACCCCGATTCATTACAATAGGAGTCCCGTGCCCCCTCCTTGGCAGGCTTGACAGTTGCTTATAATGACAACTAATACTTCAGAATTACATCATTTACCAAACATCATTAAATCAGTTGACTGGATCAACTTGGTGTTGATATGCAAATTATAATATGCAGCCAACAGTATTGGTGTTGAGTGTAGGAAAGCTGTTCATCCAGCTTTGTGCACAGAGGCTGTCTTTTCTTTACTAGTGCTGTTTATGCAAATAGTGGCTATTTGTGAAGGTTTTACATGTAATGTTCATGATATGGTTGTTTTTAAGTTTAATGCACTAAATGCATATTTTTTTTGGGGGGGTTACATTTCATGAGAAACAAAAGTGAAACAGAGCATCCAGGGTGGAAAGACAGAGGTCCCTCCGCCTCTGACCTTCTCCTCCAATGGGTTTTGAGAAGGAGACAAGGAGAGAGGAGAGAGGACGAGAGGAGTGTGAGATCTTCCCAGCATAAAGAGTGGTTCATTGGGGGCGGCAGGTAGCTTAGTGGTTAAGAGTGTTGTGCCAGTAACCGAAAGGTTCTAATCTCCGAGCTGACTAGGTGGAAAAATCTGTCGATGTGCCCTTGAGCAAGGCACTTAACTTCCCAGCATAAAGGAGCCTAGAGAGCCCTCCAATAAAATCAAATAGATGTCTCTAATGTCCCTGTCTTCCTCCCCAGGTGAAGGTGTGGTTCCATATCATAGATAGATGTCTCTAATGTCCCTGTCTTCCTCCCCAGGTGAAGGTGTGGTTCCATATCATAGATAGATGTCTCTAATGTCCCTGTCTTCCTCCCCAGGTGAAGGTGTGGTTCCATATCATAGATAGATGTCTCTAATGTCCCTATCTTCCTCCCCAGGTGAAGGTGTGGTTCCATATCATAGATAGATGTCTGTAATGTCCCTGTCTTCCTCCCCAGGTGAAGGTGTGGTTCCATATCATAGATAGATGTCTCTAATGTCCCTGTCTTCCTCCCCAGGTGAAGGTGTGGTTCCATATCATAGATAGATGTCTCTAATGTCCCTGTCTTCCTCCCCAGGTGAAGGTGTGGTTCCATATCATAGATATATGTCTGTAATGTCCCTGTCTTCCTCCCCAGGTGAAGGTGTGGTTCCATATCATAGATAGATGTCTCTAATGTCCCTGTCTTCCTCCCCAGGTGAAGGTGTGGTTCCATATCATAGATAGATGTCTCTAATGTCCCTGTCTTCCTCCCCAGGTGAAGGTGTGGTTCCATATCATAGATAGATGTCTCTAATGTCCCTGTCTTCCTCCCCAGGTGAAGGTGTGGTTCCAGAACAGGAGGACTAAGTACAAGAGACAGAAGCTGGAGGAGGAGGGGCCTGACTGTCATCAGAAGAAGAAAGGAAACCACCACATCAACAGATGGAGGCTTGCCACCAAGCAGGGCAGCTCAGAGGACATCGATGTCACCTCTGAGGACTGAGAATACCCCCACACTGCCCTCTACTCCCCTGGCCCCTCTACTCTCCTGGCCCCTCTACTCCCCTGGACCTCTACTCCCCTGGCCCCTCTACTCTCCTGGCCCTCTACTTCCCTGGCCCCTCTACTCCCCTGGCCCCCTGGACCCTCTACTCCCCTGGCCCCCTGGCCCTCTACTCCCCTGGCCCTCTACTCCCCTGGCCCCTCTACTCCCCTGGCCCCTCTACTCCCCTGGCTCCTCTACTCCCCTGGCCCCTCTACTCCCCTGGCCCTCTACTCCCCTGGCCCTCTACTCCCCTGGACCTCTACTCCCCTGGCCCCTCTACTCCCCTGGCCCTCTACTCCCCTGGCCCTCTACTCCCCTGGCCCTCTACTCCCCTGGCCCTCTACTCCCCTGGCCCCTCTACTCCCCTGGCCCTCTACTCCCCTGGCCCTCTACTCCCCTGGCCCTCTACTCCCCTGGCCCTCTACTCCCCTGGACCTCTACTCCCCTGGCCCTCTACTCCCCTGGCCCTCTACTCCCCTGGCCCTTTACTCTCCTGGCCCCCTGGCCCTCTACTCCCCTGGCCCCCTACTCCCCTGGCCCCTCTACCCTCCTGGCCCCCTGGCCCTCTACTCCCCTGGCCCTCTACTCCCCTGGACCTCTACTCCCCTGGCCCCTCTACTCCCCTGGCCCTCTACTCCCCTGGCCCCTCTACTCCCCTGGCCCTCTACTCCCCTGGCCCCTCTACTCCCCTGGCCCCTCTACTCCCCTGGCCCCTCTACTCCCCTGGCCCTCTACTCCCCTGGCCCCCTACTCCCCTGGCCCCTCTACCCTCCTGGCCCCCTGGCCCTCTACTCCCCTGGCCCTCTACTCCCCTGGCCCCTCTACTCCCCTGGCCCTCTACTCCCCTGGCCCCCTACTCCCCTGGCCCCTCTACCCTCCTGGCCCCCTGGCCCTCTACTCCCCTGGCCCTCTACTCCCCTGGCCCTCTACTCCCCTGGCCCTCTACTCCCCTGGCCCCTCTACTCCCCTGGCCCCTCTACTCCCCTGGCCCCTCTACTCCCCTGGCCCCTCTACTCCCCTGGCCCCTCTACTCCCCTGGCCCCCTGGCCCCTCTACTCCCCTGGCCCCTCTACTCCCCTGGCCCCTCTACTCCCCTGGACCTCTACTCCCCTGGCCCCTCTACTCCCCTGGCCCTCTACTCCCCTGGCCCTCTACTCCCCTGGCCCCTCTACTCCCCTGGCCCCTCTACTCCCCTGGCCCCTCTACTCCCCTGGCCCCTCTACTCCCCTGGCCCCTCTACTCCCCTGGCCCTCTACTCCCCTGGCCCCTCTACTCCCCTGGCCCTCTACTCCCCTGGCCCTCTACTCCCCTGGCCCCTCTACTCTCCTGGCCCCCTGGCCCTCTACTCCCCTGGCCCCTCTACTCCCCTGGCCCCTCTACTCCACTGGCCCTCTACTCCCCTGGCCCCTCTACTCCCCTGGACCTCTACTCCCCTGGCCCCTCTACTCCCCTGGCCCTCTACTCCCCTGGCCCCTCTACTCCCCTGGACCTCTACTCCCCTGGCCCCTCTACTCCCCTGGCCCTCTACTCCCCTGGCCCCTCTACTCCCCTGGCCCCCTGGCCCCTCTACTCCCCTGGCCCCTCTACTCCCCTGGCCCCTCTACTCCCCTGGCCCCTCTACTCCCCTGGCCCCTCTACTCCCCTGGCCCCTCTACTCCCCTGGCCCCTCTACTCCCCTGGCCCTCTACTCCCCTGGCCCCTCTACTCCCCTGGCCCCCTGGCCCCTCTACTCCCCTGCCCCTCTACTCCCCTGGCCCTCTACTCCCCTGGCCCTCTACTCCCCTGGACCTCTACTCCCCTGGCCCCTCTACTCCCCTGGCCCTCTACTCCCCTGGCCCTCTACTCCCCTGGACCTCTACTCCCCTGGCCCCCTGGCCCTCTACTCCCCTGGACCTCTACTCCACTGGCCCCCTGGCCCTCTACTCCCCTGGCCCTCTACTCCCCTGGACCTCTACTCCCCTGGACCCTCTACTCCCCTGGCCCCTCTACTCCCCTGGCCCTCTACTCCCCTGGACCTCTACTCCCCTGGACCTCTACTCCCCTGGACCTCTACTCCCCATGCCCTGTGTCCCCTTTCTGAGGACCAATGTCAGACCCTATTTATTATGTAAAGTTATGAAGTATAATGACATGTTACAAGAAGAAAAATAACCCCCCTAAAGGACTAAAAGTATTTGATAAGTTTCTTCAACAACAGCAAGAGAAGAGCGTTTTGAGTCGATGGTCGGTGATGCAGAGAAGAAAAACTGACTTCATGACACTTGACTTGTACAGGGGGTGTTCCATCCTGCATCATACAGCTTCTCTGATCTACCCGGCACTTGACTTGTACAGGTGGTGTTCCATCCTGCATCATACAGCTTCTCTGATCTCATAATGTCTGATCTATCTAATGATCTTTGGTGCATGACTTACAACAGCCAGAGGTGAGAAAGGTTTTTGTTTGTGTTTATTTTGACATAACGTTGTGTATTATTACATTCTAGACCGTTCACACTAAGGCTGCTTCTGTTCTGCATCTGAGGAATCATATACAATTCAAAGACATTTTTTCTTCAGTTTCATAACCGGGCCACGTTCAGTTGTCGAACGTTGCAGATAGAAATGCCACGAACAGAACCGACATGTTTGTTCTACAGAACATATTTCTATGTGAACGTTCCTGCTGAACTCGCCTCTGGTGTATGTGCAATACAGGCATCCACACCTTCACTAAACTCACTGTTGGTGGACTGCTGCATGGATGAGGATTAAGGTGACCAGGACTCAACGGTGGCTGGGGTAGAATAAACCAATCTAATGGTAGACTCTGTCATTACTGGTATGTTTACCGACAGACACATTGACATCCATGTAATATCAAACATATACAAATGTAACGATAAATGTAACAATAAATAAAGATGTTTTAGAAACAAGAACATTAAAAAAAGGAATTAAGAATTTGTTTTGAGCTACGTTTAGCTAGCTCATAGTCTTCTCCTAATGGGGTTGAGAACGACCAGGTAAGGCAGGTAAGGCAAGTAAGGCAGGTAAGGCAGGTAAGGCAGGTAAGGCAGGTAAGGCAGGTAGGGCAGGTAAGGCAGGTAAGGCAGGTAAAGCAGGTAAGGCAGGTAAGGCAGGTAGGGCAGGTAAGGCAGGTAAGGCAGGTAAAGCAGGTAAGGCAGGTAAGGCAGGTAAGGCAGGTAAGGCAGGTAAAGCAGGTAGGGCAGGTAAGGCAGGTAAGGCAGGTAAGGCAGGTAAGGCAGGTAGGGCAGGTAAGGCAGGTAAGGCAGGTAAAGCAGGTAAGGCAGGTAAGGCAGGTAAAGCAGGTAGGGCAGGTAAGGCAGGTAAGGCAGGTAAAGCAGGTAAGGCAGGTAAGGCAGGTAGGGCAGGTAGGGCAGGTAAGGCAGGTAAGGCAGGTAAAGCAGGTAAGGCAGGTAAGGCAGGTAAAGCAGGTAGGGCAGGTAAGGCAGGTAAGGCAGGTAAAGCAGGTAAGGCAGGTAAGGCAGGTAAGGCAGGTAAGGCAGGTAAGGTATGTAAGGCAGGTAAGGCAGGTAAGGCAGGTAAAGCAGGTAAGGCAGGTAAGGCAGGTAAGGCAGGTAAGGCAGGTAGGGCAGGTAAGGCAGGTAAGGCAGGTAAAGCAGGTAAGGCAGGTAAGGCAGGTAAGGCAGGTAAAGCAGGTAAGGCAGGTAAGGCAGGTAAGGCAGGTAAGGCAGGTAAGGCAGGTAAGGTAGGTAAGGCAGGTAAGGTAGGTAAGGCAGGTAAGGCAGGTAGGGCAGGTAAGGCAGGTAAGGCAGGTAAGGCAGGTAAAGCAGGTAAGGCAGGTAAGGCAGGTAAGGCAGGCAAGGCAGGTAAGGCAGGTAAGGCAGGTAAAGCAGGTAAGGCAGGTAAGGCAGGTAAGGCAGGTAAAGCAGGTAAGGCAGGTAAGGCAGGTAAGGCAGGTAAGGCAGGTATGGCAGGTATGGTGGAGGGACTAGACGAGAGCACCTTTAGTTTAGTTAACAGGTGCCCGGCGTGTCTTCCTCAACAGACCCCTTTCTCCTCCAACAGACAGAACATCATCCTCATCCCTAAAGTCTTTCACCTCTAAAAACAGAGTAAAAGTAAGTCCTACTACTCTGTACCATCCCTTTCACCTAGCGCTACATGTCCATATTCACCTAGCGCTACATGTCCATATTCACCTAGCGCTACATGTCCATATTCACCTAGCGCTACATGTCCATATTCACCTAGCGCTACACGTCCATATTCACCTAGCGCTACATGTCCATATTCACCTAGCGCTACATGTCCATATTCACCTAGCGCTACATGTCCATATTCACCTAGCGCTACATGTCCATATTCACCTAGCGCTACATGTCCATATTCACCTAGCGCTACATGTCCATATTCACCTAGCGCTACATGTCCATATTCACCTAGCGCTACATGTCCATATTCACCTAGCGCTACATGTCCATATTCACCTAGCGCTACATGTCCATATTCACCTAGCGCTACATGTCCATATTCACCTAGCGCTACATGTCCATATTCACCTAGCGCTACATGTCCATATTCACCTAGCGCTACATGTCCATATTCACCTAGCGCTACATGTCCATATTCACCTAGCGCTACATGTCCATATTCACCTTGCGCTACATGTCCATATTCACCTAGCGCTACATGTCCATATTCACCTAGCGCTACATGTCCATATTCACCTAGCGCTACATGTCCATATTCACCTAGCGCTACATGCCCATATTCACCTAGCGCTACATGTCCATATTCACCTAGCGCTACATGTCCATATTCACCTAGCGCTACATGTCCATATTCACCTAGCGCTACATGTCCATATTCACCTAGCGCTACATGTCCATATTCACCTAGCGCTACATGTCCATATTCACCTAGCGCTACATGTCCATATTCACCTAGCGCTACATGTCCATATTCACCTAGCGCTACATGTCCATATTCACCTAGTGCTACATGCCCATATTCACCTAGCGCTACATGTCCATATTCACCTAGCGCTACATGCCCATATTCACCTAGCGCTACATGTCCATACTCACAAAGTGTCTCATAGTGGAAGTGGTGATCCAGGATCAGGTCCCCCCTTCTATTCATTAGGATTTAAAAGCCTAAATGGATAGTTGATCAGCACTCCCAGATGCTTTGTGGACAATGGGTGGCACACAGTTATTTTCTTCAGAGGTCAAAGACTCTGAATGATGTCATGTCCTGTATGTGCCGTCCCTCTCTCCTGGAGCTTTAGTATGCCTACTACTGTTACCCACCCCCTTTCTCATAGATGTCCACGAATCACCTGTCAAGAGAAAGAACCCATGTTTAATGATCCTGCAGTGTCATGGCCGACCCTGACGTCTGACCCCGTGGGGGTGTTGGGTAAACAGAGAGGGGGGAGAGAGGGGGGGAGAAAGGGGGGAGAGAGGGGGAGAGAGGGGGGAGAAAGGGGGACAGAGGCAGAGAGAAGGTCTGAATCACAAATAGCTCCCTATTACCTGTTTAGTGCACTACTTGGTAGCCCACTGTATAGAGGGGATAGGGTGCCATTTGGAATGCTGGGAAAAGAGACCAGGCATCACAGACGACAGTATTATCATTCTGTTGGAGACAGCCCATCAGGCACACAACACAAGGAGCATCTGAAGGCCGGGCGCTGCGTTGCTTTGAAGGATATTCTATCCTCAGCGCAGGTGCAGGTATGTAAGGAAAGAAAAGAGCTGTTAGTATGAATGATTGGAATGTGGCTAGCCGGCTGTCAGAGGGAGATGTAGGCTAACCATCAACACTAGAGCCAGAGGGAGATGTAGGCTAACCATCAACACTAGAGCCAGAGGGAGATGTAGGCTAACCATCAACACTAGAGCCAGAGGGAGATGTAGGCTAACCATCAACACTAGAGCCAGAAGGAGATGTAGGCTAACCATCAACACTAGAGCCAGAGGGAGATGTAGGCTAACCATCAACACTAGAGCCAGAGGGAGATGTAGGCTAACCATCAACACTAGAGCCAGAGGGGGATGTAGGCTAACCATCAACACTAGAGCCAGAGGGAGATGTAGGCTAACCATCAACACTAGAGCCAGAGGGAGATGTAGGCTAACCATCAACACTAGAGCCAGAAGGAGATGTAGGCTAACCATCAACACTAGAGCCAGAAGGAGATGTAGGCTAACCATCAACACTAGAGCCAGAGGGGGATGTAGGCTAACCATCAACACTAGAGCCAGAGGGAGATGTAGGCTAACCATCAACACTAGAGCCAGAGGGGGATGTAGGCTAACCATCAACACTAGAGCCAGAAGGAGATGTAGGCTAACCATCAACACTAGAGCCAGAGGGAGATGTAGGCTAACCATCAACACTAGAGCCAGAGGGAGATGTAGGCTAACCATCGACACTTCCTACCTGGTACTACGCTTACATTTGAAGTCATTTAGCAGACACTCTTATCTAGGAGAACATGAAACATGACATAATACAGAACCTTAACAGACAAGAACAGCTCAAGGACAGAACTACATCAATTTAAAAGCGGCACACATAGCCTACATATCAATACATACACACAAAATATATATTTCAAATAGGGGAGAGGCGTTGTGCCGTGAGGTGTTGCTTTAGCTGTTTTTTGAAACCAGGTTTGTTGTGTATTTGAGCAATATGAGATGGAAAGGAGTTCCATGCAATAGTGGCTCTATATAATACTGTACGCTTTCTTGAATTTGTTCTGGATCTGTGGACTGTGAAAAGACCCCTGGTGGCATGTCTGGTGGGGCAAGTGTGTGTCAGAGCTGTGTGTAAGTTTACTATGCAAACAATTTGGGATTTTCACAACACTTTAATGTTTCTTATAAAAAGAAGAAGTGATGCAGTCAGTCTCTCCTCAACTCTTAGCCAAGAGAGACTGGCTTGCATAGTATTTATATCAGCCCTCTGATTACAATGAAGAGCAAGACGTGCCGCTCTGTTCTGCAGCTTAACTAGGTATTTCTTAGCAGCACTGGACCACACGACTGGACAATAATCAAGATTAGACTAAACTAGAGCCTACAGGACTTGCTTTGTGGAGTGTGGTGTCAAAAAAGCAGAACATCTCTTTATTACTGACAGACCTCTCCCCATCTATACAACCATTCAATCTATATGTTTTGACCATGACAGTTTACAATCTAAGGTAACACCAAGTCATTTAGTCTCCTCAACTTGTTCAACAGCCACACCATTCATTACCAGATTCAGCTGAGGTCTAGAGCTTAGGGAATGATTTGTACCAAATACACTGCTCTTAGTTTTAGAGATGTTCAGGACCAGTTTATTACTGGCCATCCATTCCAAAACTGACTGCAACTCCTTGTTAAGGGTTTTAGTGACTTCATTAGCTGTGGTTGCTGACACGTATATGGTTGAATCATCAGCATACATGGACACACAGGCTTTGTTTAATGCCAAATGAACGTTATTGGTAAAAAAAATTAATAAATAGAGGGCCTATAGAACTGCCCTGCGGTACACCACACTTTACATGTTTGACATTAGAGAAGCTTCCATTAAGGAAAACTCTTTGAGTTCTATTAGATAGATACAGTGGGTAGAACAGGTATTTAATTCACTGCCGATTTTGCAGGTTTTCCTACTTACAAAGCATGTAGAGGTCTGTAATTTTTATCATAGGTACACTTCAACTGTGAGAGACGGAATCTAATTAAATTAAAGAAAACCCTCTGAGTTCTGTTAGATACAGTAGATAGCTCTCAATCAACATGCGTTTTCTCAACAACAGGTTATGGTCAATAATATCAAAGGCTGCACTGAAATCTAACAGTACAGCTCCCACAATCTTCTTATTATCAATTTCTTTCAACCAATCATCAATCATTTGTGTCAGTACAGTACATAATGAGTGCCCTTATCTACAAGCATGCTGAAAGTCTGTTGTCAATTTGTTTACAGAGAAATAGCATTGTATTTGGTTAAACACAATGTTTTCCGAAAGTTTGCTAAGAGCTGGCAGCAAGCTGATTGGTCTGCTGTTAGAACCAGTAAAGGCCGCTTTACCACTCTTGGGTAGCGGAATGACTTTGGTTTCCCTCCAGGCCTGAGGACAAAGACTTTCCTCTAGGCTCAGATTAAAGATATGACAGATAGGAGTGGCTATAGAGTCAGCTACCATCCTCAGTAGCCTTCCATCTAAATTGTCAATGCCAGGAGGTTTATCATTATTGATTGATTACAATAATTATTCCACCTGTCCCACACTAACTTTACAAAATTCTAACTTACAATGCTTTATTTCATTATTAGATTTTTTATGCCTGAATACAATGGCTCACTGTTCATTGTTGGCATTTCCTGCTTAAATATGCCCACTTTGCCAATGAAGTAATCATTAAAATAATTGGCAACATCAAATGGTTTTGTGATGAATAAGCCATCTGATTCGATGAAAGATGGAGTTGAATTTGTCTTTCTGCCCTTAATTTCATTTAAATACTCTAAAGTTTTTTCCCATCATTCTTTATATCATTGATATTGGCTTCATAATACAGTTTCTTCTTTTTAAGTTTAGTTACATAATTTCTCAGTTTGCAGTAAGTCAGCCAGTCAGATGTGCAGCCAGACTTATTAGCCACTCCTTTTGCCCCGTCTCTTTCAACCAGACAGTTTTTTCAGTTCCTCATCAATCCATGGAGCCTTAACAGTTCTAACAGTCAGTTTCCTAACAGGTGCATGTTTATCAATAATTGGAAAAAGCAATTTCATAAATTCATCAAGTGCAGCGTCTGGATGCTCCTTATTAATCACATCAGACCAACAAATATTTTTAACATCATCCACATAAGAGTCACAGCAACATCTTTTGTACGATCTCTTATATACTATTTTTGGCCCAGCTGTTGGAACTTTGGCTTTCCTGGATATAGACACTATATTGTGATCACAGCATCCAATGGGTACGGATACAGCTTCAGAACAAAGTTCTACAGTATTAGTAAAAATGTGATCAATACATGTGGATGATCTTGTTCCTGTTGTGTTTGTAAACACCCTGGTAGGTTGATTAAAAACCTGAACCAGATTACAGGCACTGGTTATAGTGAGAAGCTTCCTCTTGAGCGGACATCTTGATGAAAACCAGTCAATATTCAGGTCCTCAAGAAAGTAGAACTCTCTGTTTACATCACATACACTATCAAGCATTTCACACACATTATTTAGATACTGACTGTTAGCACCTGGTGGCCTATAGCAACACCCCAAAAGAATAGGCTTTAGATCAGGCAGGTGAACCTGCAACCACAACACTTCAATAAAACTTGACATGAGATCTTCTCTAAGCATTACTGGGATATGGCTCTGAATATATGTAGCTACAGTTGTCCCGTGTAGCTCAGTTGGTAGAGCATGGCGTTTGCAACGCCAGGGTTGTGGGTTCTTTTCCCACGGGGGGGCCAGTATGAAAATGTATGCACTCACTAACTGTAAGTCGCTCAGGATAAGAGCGTCTGCTAAATGACTAAAATGTAAAATGTACACCTCCCCCATAAGCATTCCTGTCTCTTCTATAGATGTTATATCCTTGTATTGCTACTGCTGTATCGTCAAAGGAATGACCTAATTGAGTCTCAGAAATGGCTAATATACAGTATGAATGTTATCTGATGTTAGCAAGTTATTGATTTCATTAACCTTATTTCTAAGGCTACATATATTAATATGGGCTATTTTCAGCCCTTTCCTGGGTTGCTTATCAGAGAGAGACATAATACTGGAAAGAGAAAACAAAACAAGATAAAATATACATTCAGCAGTCCATTCATCAATTGGTGTGTGTGTGCTGTGGGGTTAACGCTACGAACCCATAGGCTTGGCTCTCTCATCCCTTCCAGGCTTCTGGGAGGGAGGGTGGACAATGAGCCTGTCATAGCAGATGTAAGCAATGTCCCCATGCGCTCTGGCAGCTTTCATGGCTGGGATTAGTTATTTCCTCTTCTGGTGCACAGCTTCAGGATAGTCCTCGTTGAGGAAGATGTATATTCCCCTCAAGTTCTTGGCTCTTTCCAGAACAGCTACCTTGTCCTTGAACCTCAGGAACTTGGCGACTATCGGCCTGGGCCTGTCACCGGTAGGGGGTTTTCCAGTCCTGTGGGCACTCCATGCTCCAACTCAATCGTCATGTCGTCCATCTTCATTTTCTCCAAGATCATTTCCCTCACTTTGTCCTCAGAGTCCGTCCAGGTCTCATGTGGAGATTCTGTAATTCTGTCTACAACAATGTTGTTCCGCCTTGATTGTCCCTCGAGATAATCTGATTTCTCCGTCATTGTTATCATGGATTCACACACAGAACTGATGTCCTCTCAATGACTTAAAGATTACTGTCATCTTGCCGTTCTCCTGTTTAAACTCATTGAGCTGACCCTGGGAGAACTGCAAACTGTTCTTCAGGTCCTGGACCTCTCTGGTCAGGTCGTCCATTCTTTTATTAGTTGAATCCACCAGTATTTGGACACAATCAATCAAATTTTATTTATAAAGCCCTTACATCAGCAGATCTCACAAAGCGCTATACAGAAACCCAGCTTAAAACCCCAAACAGCAAGCAATGCAGATGTAGAAGCACGGTGGCTAGGAAAAACTCCATAGAAAGGCAGAAACCTAAGAAGAAACCTAGAGAGGAACCAGGCTCTGAGGGGTGGCCAGTCCCCTTCTGGCTGTGCCGGGTGGAGATTATAACAGTACATGGCCATTAAGGTCAGATTTTTCTCCAAGATGTTCAAACGTTCATAGATGACCAGCAGGGTCAAATAATAATCACAGTGGTTGTAGAGGTTGCAACAGGTCAGTACTGTCATGGGCCTCTCACTCCACCGGGTTACCACCTTAATTTTCTTCCACTCTGCTCACCACTCTCTCTACTCAGCCTAACTAGCTCCACCTGTCCCTGCTCTGCTCTGCTCTAATTACTCTGCCAGCTGCGCTGCATTACCCACTACCTCTCCCAGTATTTAAGGCCCTGTCTTTCAGCTCTCCGGTGTCAGATCGTCTGCAAAGCTTACACCCGGAACCTGTTTGCTCGCGCTTCTGGCTCACCCTGGTTTTGTGACCCCGGACCTGCCTGTTTTTTGGATACTCTTCTGCCTCAGGAGATCCAGACCTGCTTCTGCCATTACGACTCCTGACTACTCTTCAATCCCGGTAACTCTGACCAGCCTTCTGCCTTGCTACTACGTATTTTGGATTTCCCTTGAACTGTACTGCTGCCTGGTTTCATTCCGCCCTGTTGTGTCTGTGTCTCCCCCCCCCCAGGACTTCTGGACCACCCACCACCGGCTTCATAGGACGCATCGCTGCCACTGGGGGGGGCACAGACCCAGCGCATTGGACGGGATCCCTGTTACCCCTGGAGCCTTCATTCACTCCCTACTTCCCTTTTCCCTTAAGTTTAATAAACTTTCTGGTGTGACGCAATTGTGGTCCTCTGGTCGTCTGTCTGAACCGTGACAGTACGATCTGACCATTATGGACTCAGCGCACACTTTCCCCGACATGGAAACCGATGAGCATGAGCAGCAGTTCCAGCAGCAGCAACAACAACTCGCCATGATCATTCAACTCCTCACCAACCTTACCCCAGCCAGTCTGCCCACCAGCCCAGCCCCCGAGTTACCTGCCCCGGTCATTGCAGCCGCTGCTCCGGAACCCAAGATTGGAAACCCCGAGCGGTTCAACGGCGATTCAACCCAGGTCCGGCCATTCCTGACTAGCTGCCGACTTCAGTTCTCCTTGCAGCCAAGGACCTTCGCCACGGAGGGGGCTAAAGTTGGGTATGCCATCACTCACCTGACGGGCCGAGCTCGACTCTGGGGAACAGCAGAGTTCGAACGTCAAACCCCCGCATGTGCAACCTTCGACCTGTTTGCTGAGGAGATGCTGAAGGTGTTTGACCTGGATTCACCCACCGCAGAGGCGTCTCGTGAACTGTTCAGTATTCGACAAGGCAGACGTACAGTCGCAGACCATTCCATCGACTTCCGAACCCTGGCTAGACGAAGTTCTTGGAACACACCATCGTTGGTGGACGCGTTCTTCCATAGTTTGGCTGACTATATCAAGGACGAGTTGGTCTCCCATGAACTGCCTTCCACTCTTGATGAAGCCATCGCACTGACTGTCAGGATCGACAGAAGGATACAGACCCGTCGTCGTGAGAGGGGGCGCCAAGGTCCACCTACTACCGGCATTCGGAGAGATCCGACTGGGCTCCTGTCATCTACTGCCACTCACCCAGGTCAGCTTGATCAGTCTGAGCCTATGGAGATTGGGCGAGCCTCCCTCACTCCTGCAGAGCGCCAGCGCCGCTTCACCTCAAACCTCTGCCTCTATTGTGGAGGTGATGGACATCGTGTGGTAACCTGCCCTTTAAAGGGCCGAAGCTCACCGGGCATAGGGGGAGTCCGGTTGAGTTCAATGACCATCCAGTCCTCCGACCGCAAACCCCTGCTGCAAGTTCACCTCCGCCTCTCTGACTCAACTCACACCCTGGCAGCTCTGGTGGATTCTGGCGCCGAAGCCAACATAATGGACATCAAGCTGGCACGCCAACTGGGACTGGAGAACCTCCGTTTGACACCTCCTATTCCTGCCCGGGCACTGGACGGACACTTACTCGGATCGGTCACTCATGTCACGGCCCCGGTCTCGATGGGTCTGTCCGGAAACCATCAAGAAACTATCCAGTTTCACCTGCTCCCCTCTCCAGGCCAACCCCTCATCCTGGGTTACCCATGGCTCCGCCGGCACAACCCTCAGCTCGACTGGGTGACCGGGGTGATCAGGGAGTGGGGAGAGGACTGCCACCGAACCTGCCTGCTTGCTGCCGCACTACCCCCTCGGCCAGTACCTACTAACTCCGCTCCTGACCTCTCCAATGTCCCAGAATGCTACCATGGTCTCAGAGAGGTGTTTAACAAAGCAAGAGCCACATCTCTGCCCCCTCACCGACCGTACGACTGTGCCATCGACCTCCTCCCTGGAACAGCTCCTCCAAGGGGTCGTCTTTATTCGTTGTCTGCTCCTGAAAGAAAGTCCATGGAGGACTACATCAATGGCTCTCTGTCCGCAGGATTAATCCGTTCATCTTCATCTCCTGCTGGTGCTGGCTTCTTCTTTGTGGGGAAGAAGGACGGATCTCTTCGCCCCTGCATCGACTACAGGGGACTCAACGACATCACAGTGAAAAACCGTTACCCTCTGCCTCTGCTCACCTCTGCTTTTGAGTTGCTCCAGGGAGCCACTGTTTTTACCAAGTTGGATCTCAGAAACGCTTACCATCTAGTGCGGATCCGGGAGGGAGATGAATGGAAAACCGCATTCAATACACCAACAGGCCACTACGAGTATCTGGTTATGCCTTTTGGCCTCACCAATGCTCCTGCTGTGTTCCAGGCTCTAGTGAATGATGTACTGCGGGACATGTTAAACAAGTTTGTCTTCGTTTACCTGGATGACATCTTAATCTACTCCAGAAACCTGTCTGAACACACCCGCCATGTCCAGCAAGTCCTTCATCGTCTTCTGGAGAATTCCCTCTACGCCAAGGCAGAGAAATGTGAGTTTCACGTCAAGACAGTGGCCTTCCTGGGGTACATAGTGGCAGAGGGAAGTATCCAAATGGATCCTGCCAAAGTATCAGCAGTCACTTCATGGCCAGTTCCGGAGAACAGAAAGAAGCTGCAACAGTTTCTGGGGTTTGCTAACTTCTATAGGAAGTTTATCCGGAACTACAGTACCGTTGCTGCCCCTCTCACTGCTCTAACCAGCACCAAGCAACCCTTCACCTGGACCCCAGCAGCCGACAAAGCCTTCAGTACCCTCAAGGTGAGGTTCACCTCCGCTCCCATCCTCCAGATGCCTGATGTGGACCGGCAATTCATTGTGGAGGTGGACGCCTCGGATGTGGGAGTTGGTGCTGTGATTTCTCAGTGGGCTGCGGAGGATAGGAAGCTCCATCCCTGTGCCTTTTTCTCACGTCGGTTGTCCCCCTCTGAGTGCAATTACGACATAGGGAACCGTGAGCTGCTGGCTGTGAAGCTTGCCTTGGAGGAGTGGCGTCACTGGCTGGAGGGGTCCACCATTCCATTTCTCGTTTGGACCGATCATAAGAACTTGGAGTACATCCGCACGGCCAAACGGTTGAACTCCAGGCAGTCCCGCTGGGCCCTGTTCTTCACCAGGTTTAATTTCACTCTGTCATACCGGCCTGGATCACGCAACACCAAGCCAGACGCCCTCTCCCGTCAATTCCAGAAGGATGACACCCCCTCCAAGGACCCTGTGTCGATTCTGCCAAGTCCCTGCATCGTTGCAGCTCTGACCTGGGCTGTTGAGGAACAGGTGCTGGAGGCTCTCCGTAACCAGCCAGGTCCCAGCACTTGCCCAGCTGACCGCCTTTTTGTCCCCGAAGACCTGAGGTCCCAGGTCGTTCAGTGGGGACATGACTCCCGCCTAGCTTGTCACCCTGGCTCCACCCGCACTTACAACCTGCTCGCCCAGAGGTTCTGGTGGCCCTCTCTGAGGAAGGATGTACGGGAATTCGTCCAAGCCTGCCCCATCTGCAACCAACACAAGTCGTCCTGCCGGCCCCCAGCCGGATTGCTGCAGCCCCTGCCTGTGCCCAGACGTCCCTGGTCTCACATCGCCCTTGACTTTGTCACGGGGCTGCCCCCTTCAAGTGGCATGACCGTCATTCTCACCATCGTTGACCGTTTCAGCAAGATGGCACACTTCATTCCCCTCCCCAAGCTCCCAACCGCCAAGGAGACCGCCCAGGTGGTCCTGGAACACGTCTTCCGGATCCACGGACTGCCAAGGGATGTAGTTTCTGACCGTGGTCCACAATTCTCCTCCGCTTTTTGGAAGGAGTTCTGTCACCTGCTGGGAGCCACAGTCAGTCTGACTTCCGGATTCCATCCCCAATCCAATGGGCAGTCAGAGCGGGCTAATCAGGAGCTCGAGAAGGCACTGCGATGCATGACTTCACGCAACCCCCACTCCTGGTCGCAGCAATTGACATGGGTGGAGTACGCACACAATTCTCTGACCTGCTCTGCCATCGGTATGTCCCCTTTCCAATGTGTTTATGGATACCAGCCTCCTCTATTTGCCAGCCAGGAGGAGGAGGTTACTTGCCCATCTGCACTTGCTTTTGCCCGTCGATGTCGCCGCACCTGGTCACAAGCCCGAGCCACACTCCTCAGATCCGTTGCCAGCTACACTACCGGGGCCAACCGTCGGAGAATTCCTGCTCCCACCTACCATGTTGGTCAAAGGGTGTGGTTGTCATCGAAGAACCTGCCACTCAGGGTGGAGTCGCAGAAGCTGGCACCTCGGTTCATTGGCCCATTCCCTATCATAAGAGTGATTAGCCCAACTGCTGTCCGGCTCCAACTGCCTAATTCCCTGAGGGTGCACCCCACTTTCCATGTGTCTAAGATTAAGCCCATCCATGAGAGTCCGCTGGTCCCTGCTGCGCCTGGTCCTCCTCCTCCACGGCTCGTCGATGGTGGTCTGGTTTACACCGTCCGCCGCCTGCTTCGGTCCAGACGGAGGGGTAGGGGTCTCCAGTACCTCATTGACTGGGAGGGCTATGGACCTGAGGAAAGGACCTGGGTGCCAGCTAGTCGGATTGTGGATAGGACTCTCATCACCGCTTTCCACCAACGGCATCCTGATCAACCTGCAATCCGTAGGGGCCGCCCCAGAGGGGTCCCTAACCGTCCGGCCCGCTCGGCTTCCTGTCCTGTGCCTGATCCTGTCTCGGGACCTGTCCCATCTCCCGACCACGGCCCTCCGGCTTCCTCCGAGGATGAGGACGTTCACTCGGACCGTTCGGAGGAGTTCTAGCCCTCCTCCGGCTCCCCTCCTCCCGCCCGGCGTGGTGTTGCTCTTGGGACTTCTGGGGCCGTCCCTTGGGGGGGGGGTTCTGTCATGGGCCTCTCACTCCACCGGGTTACCACCTTAATTTTCTTCCACTCTGCTCACCACTCTCTCTACTCAGCCTAACTAGCTCCACCTGTCCCTGCTCTGCTCTGCTCTAATTACTCTGCCAGCTGCGCTGCATTACCCACTACCTCTCCCAGTATTTAAGGCCCTGTCTTTCAGCTCTCCGGTGTCAGATCATCTGCAAAGCTTACACCCGGAACCTGTTTGCTCGCGCTTCTGGCTCACCCTGGTTTTGTGACCCCGGACCTGCCTGTTTTTTGGATACTCTTCTGCCTCAGGAGATCCAGACCTGCTTCTGCCATTACGACTCCTGACTACTCTTCAATCCCGGTAACTCTGACCAGCCTTCTGCCTTGCTACTACGTATTTTGGATTTCCCTTGAACTGTACTGCTGCCTGGTTTCATTCCGCCCTGTTGTGTCTGTGTCTCCCCCCCCCAGGACTTCTGGACCACCCACCACCGGCTTCATAGGACGCATCGCTGCCACTGGGGGGGGCACAGACCCAGCGCATTGGACGGGATCCCTGTTACCCCTGGAGCCTTCATTCACTCCCTACTTCCCTTTTCCCTTAAGTTTAATAAACTTTCTGGTGTGACGCAATTGTGGTCCTCTGGTCGTCTGTCTGAACCGTGACAAGTACACCAGGAGTAAATGTCACTTGGCTTTTCATAGCCGGGCATTTAGAGGTTGAAATAGCAGGTGCGGTAGAGAGAGAGAGAGAGTTGAAAACAGCAGGTCTGGTGAACAGGTCAGGGTTCCATAGCTGCAGGCAGAAGAGTGGAAACTGGAGCAGCAGCACAACCAGGTGGACTGGGGACAGCCAGGAGTCATCAGGCCAGGTAGTCCTGAGGCATGGTCCTAGGGCTCAGGTCCTAGGGGAGGGGAGGGAGAGAGGGAGGAGAGAGAATTAGAGGGAGCATACTTAAATTCACACAGGACACCAGATAAGACAGGAGAATAACACCAGATATAACAGACTGACCCTAGCCCCCTGGCACATAGACTATTGCAGCATTGATACTGGAGGCTGAGACGGGGGGGACGGGGACGGGGGGTATCGGGAGACACTGTGGCCCCGTCCGACAATACCCCCGGACAGGGCCAACCAGGCAGGATATAACCCCACCCACTTTGCCAAAGCACAGCCCCCACACCACCAGAGGGATATCAACAGACCACCAACCTACTACCCTGAGACAAGGCTGAGTATAGCCCACAAAGATGTCCTCCACTGCACGAGCCCGAGGGGGCGACAAACCGGACAGGAAGATCACGTCTGTGACTCAACCCACTCAAGTGACGCACCCCTCCTAGGGATGGCATGGAAAGCACCAGTAAGCCAGTGACTCATTCCCCGTAATAGGGTCAGAGGCAGAGAATCCCAGTGGAGAGAGGGGAGCCGGACAGGTGGCGACAGCAAGGGCGGTTTGTCGCTCCAGTGCCTTTCCGTTCACCTTCGCACCCCTGGGCCAGACTACACTCAATCATAGGACCTACTGAAGAGATGAGTCTTCAGTAAAGACTTAAAGGTTGAGACCGAGTCTGCGTCTCTCACATGGATAGGCAGACCATTCCATAACAATTGAGCTCTATAGGAGAAAGCCCTGCCTCCAGCTGTTGGCTTAGAAATTCTAGGGACAATAAGGAGGCCTGCGTCTTGTGACCGTAGCGTACGTGAAGGTATGTACGGCAGGACCAAATCGGAGATATAGGTAGGAGCAAGTCCATGTAATGCTTTGTAGGTTAGCAGTAAAACCTTGAAATCAGCCCTAGCCTTAACAGGAAGCCAGTGTAGAGAGGCTAGCACTGGAGTAATATGATCAGATTTTTGGGTTCTAGTCAAAGTTCTAGCAGCCGTGTTTAGCACTAACTGAAGTTTATTTAGTGCTTTATCCGGGTAGCCGGAGAGTAGAGTATTGCAGTAGACTAATCTGATTTTTGCAATGTTACAAAGATGGAAAAAAGCTGTCCTTGAAATATTCTTGATATGTTCGTCAAAAGAGAGATCAGGGTCCAGAGTAACGCCGAGGTCCTTTACAGTTTTTTTTTGAGACGACTGTACAACCATCAAGATTAATTGTCAGATCCAACAGAAGATCTCTTTGTTTCTTGGGACCTAGAACTAGCATCTCTGTTTTGTGCGAGTTTAAAAGTAAAACATTTGCCGCCATCCACTTCCTTATGTCTGAAACACAGGCTTCCAGGGTAGACAATTTTGGGGCTTCACCATGTTTCATCGAAATGTACAGCTGTGTGTCGTCCACATAGCAATGAATGTTAACATTGTGTTCCCGAATGACATCACCAAGAGGTAGAATATATAGTGAAAACAATAGTGGTCCTAAAACGGAACCTTGAGGAACACCGAAACTTACAATTGATTTGTCAGAGGACAAACCATCCACAGAGACGAACTGATATCTTTCGAACAGATAAGATCTAAACCAGGCAAGAACATGTCTGTGTAGACCAATTAGGGTTTCCAATCTCTCCAAAAGAATGTGGTGATCGATGGTGTCAAAAGCAGCACTAAGGTCTAGGAGCACGAGGACAGATGTAGACCCTTGGTCTGACGCCATTAAAAGGTAATTTACCACCTTCATGAGTGCAGTCTCAGTGCTATGATGGGGTCTAAAACCAGACTGAAGCGTTTAGGATACATTATTTGTCTTCAGGAAGGTAGTGAGTTGCTGCACAACAGCTTTTTATAAAAATTTTGAGAGGAATGGGAGATTATATATAGGCCGATTTAGTTTTTACATTTTCTGGGTCAAGGTTTGGCTTTTTCAAGACAGGCTTTATTACTGCCACTTTTAGTGAGTTTGGTACACATCCAGTAAAAAACTTGAGCGTCTCCATTGATCCTTGTCACGATCGTCAGGGAGAGAAGTAGACCAAGGCGCAGCGTTGAAGGTGAACATATTATATATTTAGAATGATCACACGATCAAAACAACAACGATAACGTGACGTCTACGGTATAACACAAACCAAATCAGAACAAGATCCCACAAAGAATAGCTGAAAACAGCCTACCTAAGTATGGCTCCCAATCAGAGACAACGAGCAACAGCTGCCTCTGATTGGGAACCACCCTGACCAACATAGATCTATATGATCTAGAACAAAACCCAAAACATAGAAAACACAACATAGAAGCTACCCCGAGAAACTAAACATAGAAAATCCACACCCTGGCTCAACATTTCAGAGTCCCCAGAGCCAGGGCGTGACAGTACCCCCCCCCAAAGGCGCGGACTCCGACCGCGCCAACAGAACACCACAGGGGAGGGACCGGGTGGGCACTCCGCCTTGGCGGCGGATCCGGCTCTGGGCATGATCCCCACTCCCTCTCTAACCCCCCACAGTACCCCTGGTCCGGTCTGGCCCTGCTGGCCGGAGCTGGACTGACCACTGGTGGAGCGGATTGCTCTAGCTCCGACGTGAAGCATCTGAAAGGTGCCGGACCAGCCACCGGTGGAACAGGCACGGGCCGTGCCGGACTGACGACGCACACCACTGGCTTGGTGTGGGGAGCAGGAGCGGGCCGAGCCGGGCTGTCGAAGCGCACCCCTGACTTGGTGCGGGGAACAGGCACGGGCCGTGCCGGACTGACGACGCACACCACTGGCTTGGTGTGGGGAGCAGGAGCGGGCCGAGCCGGGCTGTCGAAGCGCACCCCTGACTTGGTGCGGGGAGCAGGAACGGGCCGAGCCGGGCTGACGAAGCGCACCACTGACTTGGTGCGGGGAGCAGGAACGGGCCGCGCCGGGCTGTCGAAACGCACCACTGACTTGGTGCGAGTGGCAGGAACAGGCCGGACCGTACTGGGAACACACACCACTGGCCCTACATGGGGATCAGAAACAGGCCGGACCGGACTGGCAACACACGCCAGTACCTCTCGCCGTGCCTCTACAACCTCCTTCCCCCTGGTGACCAGTGACTCCCGTAACCTGGCGTCCTCCTGCTGCCCCGTCGTCCACGGCGTTAGCCCCCCCCTAAAAAATTTATGGGCTTCACTCCTACCCGTGGCCAAGGCCTCCATCCCTCTTGCCAGACTCGCACTCATCTCCTCCCACGTCCATCCTCTCTCCTCGTCACGCTGCTTGATCCAGTCGAGGTGGGATCTTCTGTCACGATCGTCAGGGAGAGAAGTAGACCAAGGCGCAGCGTTGAAGGTGAACATATTATATATTTAGAATGATCACACGATCAAAACAACAACAATAACGTGACGTCTACGGTATAACACAAACCAAATCAGAACAAGATCCCACAAAGAATAGCTGAAAACAGCCTACCTAAGTATGGCTCCCAATCAGAGACAACGAGCAACAGCTGCCTCTGATTGGGAACCACCCTGACCAACATAGATCTATATGATCTAGAACAAAACCCAAAACATAGAAAACACAACATAGAAGCTACCCCGAGAAACTAAACATAGAAAATCCACACCCTGGCTCAACATTTCAGAGTCCCCAGAGCCAGGGCGTGACAATCCTAGAGAACAATGTTGGATTGTTCTTATTCTCCTCAATTAGGTTGGAAAAATAGGATGATCGAGCAGCAGTGAGGGCTCTTCGATATTGCTCTGTACTTTATTTCCAAGGTAGTAGTAAGACTTCCAGTTTGGTGGAGCGCAATTTCCATTCCAATTTTCTGGAGGCCTGCTTCAGGGCTCGGGTATTTTCTGTATACATTTACATTTACATTTACGTCATTTAGCAGACGCTCTTATCCAGAGCGACTTACAGTTAGCTCTTGGTTGGGGTCTGAGCAGATTATTTGTTGCGATTGCAAACGTAATAAGATGGTGGTCCGATTTCTTTATTTTTTTTATTTTTTATTTCACCTTTATTTAACCAGGTAAGCCAGTTGAGAACAGGTTCTCATTTACAACTGCGACCTGGCCAAGATAAAGCAAAGTAGTGCAATAAAAACAACACAGAGTTACATATGGGGTAAAAAAAAACATAAAGTCAGAAATACAACAGAAAATATATATACAGTGTGTGCAAATGTAGCAAGTTATGGAGGTAATGTCACGATTCAGACAGACGACCAGAGGACCACAATTGCGTCACACCAGAAAGTTTATTAAACTTAAGGGAAAAGGGAAGTAGGGAGTGAATGAAGGCTCCAGGGGTAACAGGGATCCCGTCCAATGCGCTGGGTCTGTGCCCCCCCCAGTGGCAGCGATGCGTCCTATGAAGCCGGTGGTGGGTGGTCCAGAAGTCCTGGGGGGGGGGAGACACAGACACAACAGGGCGGAATGAAACCAGGCAGCAGTACAGTTCAAGGGAAATCCAAAATACGTAGTAGCAAGGCAGAAGGCTGGTCAGAGTTACCGGGATTGAAGAGTAGTCAGGAGTCGTAATGGCAGAAGCAGGTCTGGATCTCCTGAGGCAGAAGAGTATCCAAAAAACAGGCAGGTCCGGGGTCACAAAACCAGGGTGAGCCAGAAGCGCGAGCAAACAGGTTCCGGGTGTGAGCTTTGCAGACGATCTGACACCGGAGAGCTGAAAGACAGGGCCTTAAATACTGGGAGAGGTAGTGGGTAATGCAGCGCAGCTGGCAGAGTAATTAGAGCAGAGCAGAGCAGGGACAGGTGGAGCTAGTTAGGCTGAGTAGAGAGAGTGGTGAGCAGAGTGGAAGAAAATTAAGGTGGTAACCCGGTGGAGTGAGAGGCCCATGACAGAACCCCCCCCCCAAGGGACAGCCCCAGAAGTCCCAAGAGCAACACCACGCCGGGCGGGAGGAGGGGAGCCGGAGGAGGGCTAGAACTCCTCCGAACGGTCCGAGTGAACGTCCTCATCCTCGGAGGAAGCCGGAGGGCCGTGGTCGGGAGATGGGACAGGTCCCGAGACAGGATCAGGCACAGGACAGGAAGCCGAGCGGGCCGGACGGTTAGGGACCCCTCTGGGGCGGCCCCTACGGATTGCAGGTTGATCAGGATGCCGTTGGTGGAAAGCGGTGATGAGAGTCCTATCCACAATCCGACTAGCTGGCACCCAGGTCCTTTCCTCAGGTCCATAGCCCTCCCAGTCAATGAGGTACTGGAGACCCCTACCCCTCCGTCTGGACCGAAGCAGGCGGCGGACGGTGTAAACCAGACCACCATCGACGAGCCGTGGAGGAGGAGGACCAGGCGCAGCAGGGACCAGCGGACTCTCATGGATGGGCTTAATCTTAGACACATGGAAAGTGGGGTGCACCCTCAGGGAATTAGGCAGTTGGAGCCGGACAGCAGTTGGGCTAATCACTCTTATGATAGGGAATGGGCCAATGAACCGAGGTGCCAGCTTCTGCGACTCCACCCTGAGTGGCAGGTTCTTCGATGACAACCACACCCTTTGACCAACATGGTAGGTGGGAGCAGGAATTCTCCGACGGTTGGCCCCGGTAGTGTAGCTGGCAACGGACCTGAGGAGTGTGGCTCGGGCTTGTGACCAGGTGCGGCGACATCGACGGGCAAAAGCAAGTGCAGATGGGCAAGTAACCTCCTCCTCCTGGCTGGCAAATAGAGGAGGCTGGTATCCATAAACACATTGGAAAGGGGACATACCGATGGCAGAGCAGGTCAGAGAATTGTGTGCGTACTCCACCCATGTCAATTGCTGCGACCAGGAGTGGGGGTTGCGTGAAGTCATGCATCGCAGTGCCTTCTCGAGCTCCTGATTAGCCCGCTCTGACTGCCCATTGGATTGGGGATGGAATCCGGAAGTCAGACTGACTGTGGCTCCCAGCAGGTGACAGAACTCCTTCCAAAAAGCGGAGGAGAATTGTGGACCACGGTCAGAAACAACATCCTTTGGCAGTCCGTGGATCCGGAAGACGTGTTCCAGGACCACCTGGGCGGTCTCCTTGGCGGTTGGGAGCTTGGGGAGGGGAATGAAGTGTGCCATCTTGCTGAAACGGTCAACGATGGTGAGAATGACGGTCATGCCACTTGAAGGGGGCAGCCCCGTGACAAAGTCAAGGGCGATGTGAGACCAGGGACGTCTGGGCACAGGCAGGGGCTGCAGCAATCCGGCTGGGGGCTGGCAGGACGACTTGTGTTGGTTGCAGATGGGGCAGGCTTGGACGAATTCCCGTACATCCTTCCTCAGAGAGGGCCACCAGAACCTCTGGGCGAGCAGGTTGTAAGTGCGGGTGGAGCCAGGGTGACAAGCTAGGCGGGAGTCATGTCCCCACTGAATGACCTGGGACCTCAGGTCTTCGGGGACAAAAAGGCGGTCAGCTGGGCAAGTGCTGGGACCTGGCTGGTTACGGAGAGCCTCCAGCACCTGTTCCTCAACAGCCCAGGTCAGAGCTGCAACGATGCAGGGACTTGGCAGAATCGACACAGGGTCCTTGGAGGGGGTGTCATCCTTCTGGAATTGACGGGAGAGGGCGTCTGGCTTGGTGTTGCGTGATCCAGGCCGGTATGACAGAGTGAAATTAAACCTGGTGAAGAACAGGGCCCAGCGGGACTGCCTGGAGTTCAACCGTTTGGCCGTGCGGATGTACTCCAAGTTCTTATGATCGGTCCAAACGAGAAATGGAATGGTGGACCCCTCCAGCCAGTGACGCCACTCCTCCAAGGCAAGCTTCACAGCCAGCAGCTCACGGTTCCCTATGTCGTAATTGCACTCAGAGGGGGACAACCGACGTGAGAAAAAGGCACAGGGATGGAGCTTCCTATCCTCCGCAGCCCACTGAGAAATCACAGCACCAACTCCCACATCCGAGGCGTCCACCTCCACAATGAATTGCCGGTCCACATCAGGCATCTGGAGGATGGGAGCGGAGGTGAACCTCACCTTGAGGGTACTGAAGGCTTTGTCGGCTGCTGGGGTCCAGGTGAAGGGTTGCTTGGTGCTGGTTAGAGCAGTGAGAGGGGCAGCAACGGTACTGTAGTTCCGGATAAACTTCCTATAGAAGTTAGCAAACCCCAGAAACTGTTGCAGCTTCTTTCTGTTCTCCGGAACTGGCCATGAAGTGACTGCTGATACTTTGGCAGGATCCATTTGGATACTTCCCTCTGCCACTATGTACCCCAGGAAGGCCACTGTCTTGACGTGAAACTCACATTTCTCTGCCTTGGCGTAGAGGGAATTCTCCAGAAGACGATGAAGGACTTGCTGGACATGGCGGGTGTGTTCAGACAGGTTTCTGGAGTAAATTAAGATGTCATCCAGGTAAACGAAGACAAACTTGTTTAACATGTCCCGCAGTACATCATTCACTAGAGCCTGGAACACAGCAGGAGCATTGGTGAGGCCAAAAGGCATAACCAGATACTCGTAGTGGCCTGTTGGTGTATTGAATGCGGTTTTCCATTCATCTCCCTCCCGGATCCGCACTAGGTGGTAAGCGTTTCTGAGATCCAACTTGGTAAAAACAGTGGCTCCCTGGAGCAACTCAAAAGCAGAGGTGAGCAGAGGCAGAGGGTAACGGTTTTTCACTGTGATGTCGTTGAGTCCCCTGTAGTCGATGCAGGGGCGAAGAGATCCGTCCTTCTTCCCCACAAAGAAGAAGCCAGCACCAGCAGGAGATGAAGATGAACGGATTAATCCTGCGGACAGAGAGCCATTGATGTAGTCCTCCATGGACTTTCTTTCAGGAGCAGACAACGAATAAAGACGACCCCTTGGAGGAGCTGTTCCAGGGAGGAGGTCGATGGCACAGTCGTACGGTCGGTGAGGGGGCAGAGATGTGGCTCTTGCTTTGTTAAACACCTCTCTGAGACCATGGTAGCATTCTGGGACATTGGAGAGGTCAGGAGCGGAGTTAGTAGGTACTGGCCGAGGGGGTAGTGCGGCAGCAAGCAGGCAGGTTCGGTGGCAGTCCTCTCCCCACTCCCTGATCACCCCGGTCACCCAGTCGAGCTGAGGGTTGTGCCGGCGGAGCCATGGGTAACCCAGGATGAGGGGTTGGCCTGGAGAGGGGAGCAGGTGAAACTGGATAGTTTCTTGATGGTTTCCGGACAGACCCATCGAGACCGGGGCCGTGACATGAGTGACCGATCCGAGTAAGTGTCCGTCCAGTGCCCGGGCAGGAATAGGAGGTGTCAAACGGAGGTTCTCCAGTCCCAGTTGGCGTGCCAGCTTGATGTCCATTATGTTGGCTTCGGCGCCAGAATCCACCAGAGCAGCCAGGGTGTGAGTTGAGTCAGAGAGGCGGAGGTGAACTTGCAGCAGGGGTTTGCGGTCGGAGGACTGGATGGTCATTGAACTCAACCGGACTCCCCCTACGCCCGGTGAGCTTCGGCCCTTTAAAGGGCAGGTTACCACACGATGTCCATCACCTCCACAATAGAGGCAGAGGTTTGAGGTGAAGCGGCGCTGGCGCTCTGCAGGAGTGAGGGAGGCTTGCCCAATCTCCATAGGCTCAGACTGATCAAGCTGACCTGGGTGAGTGGCAGTAGATGACAGGAGCCCAGTCGGATCTCTCCGAATGCCGGTAGTAGGTGGACCTTGGCGCCCCCTCTCACGACGACGGGTCTGTATCCTTCTGTCGATCCTGACAGTCAGTGCGATGGCTTCATCAAGAGTGGAAGGCAGTTCATGGGAGACCAACTCGTCCTTGATATAGTCAGCCAAACTATGGAAGAACGCGTCCACCAACGATGGTGTGTTCCAAGAACTTCGTCTAGCCAGGGTTCGGAAGTCGATGGAATGGTCTGCGACTGTACGTCTGCCTTGTCGAATACTGAACAGTTCACGAGACGCCTCTGCGGTGGGTGAATCCAGGTCAAACACCTTCAGCATCTCCTCAGCAAACAGGTCGAAGGTTGCACATGCGGGGGTTTGACGTTCGAACTCTGCTGTTCCCCAGAGTCGAGCTCGGCCCGTCAGGTGAGTGATGGCATACCCAACTTTAGCCCCCTCCGTGGCGAAGGTCCTTGGCTGCAAGGAGAACTGAAGTCGGCAGCTAGTCAGGAATGGCCGGACCTGGGTTGAATCGCCGTTGAACCGCTCGGGGTTTCCAATCTTGGGTTCCGGAGCAGCGGCTGCAATGACCGGGGCAGGTAACTCGGGGGCTGGGCTGGTGGGCAGACTGGCTGGGGTAAGGTTGGTGAGGAGTTGAATGATCATGGCGAGTTGTTGTTGCTGCTGCTGGAACTGCTGCTCATGCTCATCGGTTTCCATGTCGGGGAAAGTGTGCGCTGAGTCCATAATGGTCAGATCGTACTGTCACGATTCAGACAGACGACCAGAGGACCACAATTGCGTCACACCAGAAAGTTTATTAAACTTAAGGGAAAAGGGAAGTAGGGAGTGAATGAAGGCTCCAGGGGTAACAGGGATCCCGTCCAATGCGCTGGGTCTGTGCCCCCCCCAGTGGCAGCGATGCGTCCTATGAAGCCGGTGGTGGGTGGTCCAGAAGTCCTGGGGGGGGGGAGACACAGACACAACAGGGCGGAATGAAACCAGGCAGCAGTACAGTTCAAGGGAAATCCAAAATACGTAGTAGCAAGGCAGAAGGCTGGTCAGAGTTACCGGGATTGAAGAGTAGTCAGGAGTCGTAATGGCAGAAGCAGGTCTGGATCTCCTGAGGCAGAAGAGTATCCAAAAAACAGGCAGGTCCGGGGTCACAAAACCAGGGTGAGCCAGAAGCGCGAGCAAACAGGTTCCGGGTGTGAGCTTTGCAGACGATCTGACACCGGAGAGCTGAAAGACAGGGCCTTAAATACTGGGAGAGGTAGTGGGTAATGCAGCGCAGCTGGCAGAGTAATTAGAGCAGAGCAGAGCAGGGACAGGTGGAGCTAGTTAGGCTGAGTAGAGAGAGTGGTGAGCAGAGTGGAAGAAAATTAAGGTGGTAACCCGGTGGAGTGAGAGGCCCATGACAGGTAAGGCAATAAATAGGCTATAGTGCAGAATAATTACAATAGTATTAACACTGGAATGCTAGATGTGCAAGAGATTATGTGCAAATAGAGATACTGGGGTGCAAAAGAGCAAAATAAATAACAATATAGGGATGAGGTAGTTGGGTGGGCTAATTTCAGATGGGCTGTGTACAGGTGCAGTGATCGGTAAGGTGCTCTGACAACTGATGCTTAAAGTTATTGAGGGAGATAAGAGTCTCCAGCTTCAGAGATTTTTGCAATTCGTTCCAGTCATTGGCAGCAGAGAACTGGAAGGAATGGCGGCCAAAGGAGGTGTTGGCTTTGGGAATGACCAGTGAGATATACCTGCTGGAGCGCAGACTACGGGTGGGTGCTGCTATGGTGACCAATGAGCTAAGATAAGGCGGGGATTTGCCTAGCAGTGATTTATAGATGGCCTGGAGCCAGTGGGTTTGACGACGAACATGTAGTGAGGACCAGCCAACAAGAGCGTACAGGTCACAGTGGTGGGTAGTGTATGGGGCTTTGGAGACAAAACGGATGGCACTGTGATAGACTACATCCAATTTGCTGAGTAGAGTGTTGGAGGCTATTTTGTAAATGACATCGCCGAAGTCAAGGATCGGTAGGATAGTCAGTTTTACGAGGGCATGTTTGGCAGCATGAGTGAAGGAGGCTTTGTTGCGAAATAGGAAGCCGATTCTAGATTTAACTTTGGATTGGAGATTCTTTATGTGAGTCTGGAAGTTGAGTTTACAGTCTAACCAGACACCTAGATATTTGTAGTTGTCCACATACTCTAGGTCAGACCCGTCGAGAGTCTAGTCGGGTGGGCGGGTGCTAGCAGCGTTCGATTGAAAAGCATGCATTTAGTTTTACTAGTGTTTAAGAGCAGTTGAATGCTACTGAAGGATTGTTGTATGGCATTGAAGCTCGTTTGGAGGTTTGTTAACACAGTGTCCAATGAAGGGCCAGATGTATACAAAATGGTGTCGTCTGCGTAGAGGTGGATCTGAGAGTCACCAGCAGCAAGAGCGACATCATTGATATACACGGAGAAAAGTGTCGGCCCAAGAATTGAACCCTGTGGCACCCCCATAGAGACTGCCATAGGTCCAGTCAACAGGCCCTCCGATTTGACACACTGAACTCTATCTGAGAAGTAGTTGGTGATCCAGGCGAGGCAGTCATTTGAGAAACCAAGGCTATTTAGTCTGCCAATAAGAATGCGGTGGTTGACAGAGTCGAAAGCCTTGGCCAGGTCGATGAAGACGGCTGCACAGTACTGTCTATTATCAATCGCGATAGTCCAGGGTTATGAGGAAAAACATATAGATCCACAATATTTATTCCACAGGACAAAACTAGATCCAGGGTACGACTGTGGCAATGAGTAGGTCCGGAGACATGTTGGACAAAACCCACTGAGTCGATGATGGCTCCGAAAGCCTTTTGGAGTGGGTCTGTGGACTTTTCCATGTGAATATTAAAGTCACCAAAAATGTGAATATTATCTGCCATGACTACAAGGTCCAATAGGAATTCAGGGAACTCCGTGATGAACTCTGTATACGGCCCAGGAGGCCTGTAAACAGTAGCCATAAAAAGTGATTGGGTAGGCTGCATAGATTTCATGACTAGAAGCTCAAAAGACGATGTTTTGGGGGGTAAATTGACATTTGCTATCGTAAATGTTAGCAACACCTCCGCCTTTGCGGGATGCGTGGGGGATATGGTCACTAGTGTAACCAGGAGGAGAGGCCTCATTTAACACAGTAAATTAATCAGGCTTGAGCCATGTTTCAGTCAGGCCATTCACATAAAAATTATGATCAGTGATTAATTAATTAACTGTCTTGGAAGTGAGGGATCTAACATTAAGTAGCCCTATTATGAGATGTGAGATATTATCACAATCTCTTTCAATAATGACAGGAATGGAGGAGGTCTTTATTCCAGTGAGATTGCTAAGGCAAACACCACCATGTTTAGTTTTGCTCAACCTAGATCGAGGCACAGACACGGTCTCAATGGGGAAAGCTGAGCTGACTACACTGACTGTGCTAGTGGCAGACTCCACTAAGCTGTCAGGCTGGCTAACAGCCTGCTGCCTGGCCTGCACCCTGTCTCATTGGGCTGGCTAACAGCCTGCTGCCTGGCCTGCACCCTGTCTCATTGGGCTGGCTAACAGCCTGCTGCCTGGCCTGCACCCTGTCTCATTGGGCTGGCTAACAGCCTGCTGCCTGGCCTGCACCCTGTCTCATTGGGGAGGCTAACAGCCTGCTGCCCGGCCTGCACCCTGTCTCATTGGGCTGGCTAACAGCCTGCTGCCTGGCCTGCACCCTGTCTCATTGGGAAGGCTAACAGCCTGCTGCCTGGCCTGCACCCTGTCTCATTGTGGAGCTAGAGGAGTTAGAGTCCTGTCTATGTTGGTAGATAAGATGAGAGCACCCCTCCAGCTAGGATGGAGTCCATCACTCCTCAGCAGGCCAGGCTTGGTCCTGTAGCACCCCTCCAGCTAGGATGGAGTCCATCACTCCTCAGCAGGCCAGGCTTGGTCCTGTAGCACCCCTCCAGCTAGGATGGAGTCCGTCACTCCTCAGCAGACCAGGCTTGGTCCTGTAGCACCCCTCCAGCTAGGATGGAGTCCATCACTCCTCAGCAGGCCAGGCTTGGTCCTGTAGCACCCCTCCAGCTACGATGGAGTCCGTCACTCCTCAGCAGGCCAGGCTTGGTCCTGTAGCACCCCTCCAGCTAGGATGGAGTCCATCACTCCTCAGCAGGCCAGGCTTGGTCCTGTAGCACCCCTCCAGCTAGGATGGAGTCCATCACTCCTCAGCAGGCCAGGCTTGGTCCTGTAGCACCCCTCCAGCTAGGATGGAGTCCGTCACTCCTCAGCAGGCCAGGCTTGGTCCTGTAGCAACCCTCCAGCTAGGATGGAGTCCATCACTCCTCAGCAGGCCAGGCTTGGTCTATAAGATTAGAGCAAGCTATTTGCTTGTAGAAGTATTTTGGTTCATTTAATAGATCCTTCACCTGTGATAGAGAGACACCACTGTCCTCAACGGTGCTCCCACCGGCTTTGGTCTTTGTCACAGTCTGCTAAATGACCCCAAAAAATAAATTTTAATAATAATAAAATAAAAATAATAGACAGGGAAGATAAGGATGTAGGGACTAGCCAGTCTCTGGACAGACAGACAGGTGTGATGTAGGGACTAGCCAGTCTCTGGACAGACAGACAGGTGTGGTGTAGGGACTAGCCAGTCTCTGGACAGACAGGTGTGATGTAGGGACTAGCCAGTCTCTGGACAGACAGGTGTGGTGTAGGGACTAGCCAGTCTCTGGACAGACAGGTGTGATGTAGGGACTAGCCAGTCTCTGGACAGACAGGTGTGGTGTAGGGACTAGCCAGTCTCTGGACAGACAGACAGGTGTGGTGTAGGGACTAGCCAGTCTCTGGACAGACAGGTGTGGTGTAGGGACTAGCCAGTCTCTGGACAGACAGGTGTGATGTAGGGACTAGCCAGTCTCTGGACAGACAGACAGGTGTGGTGTAGGGACTAGCCAGTCTCTGGACAGACAGACAGGTGTGGTGTAGGGACTAGCCAGTCTCTGGACAGACAGACAGGTGTGGTGTAGGGACTAGCCAGTCTCTGGACAGACAGGTGTGGTGTAGGGACTAGCCAGTCTCTGGACAGACAGGTGTGATGTAGGGACTAGCCAGTCTCTGGACAGACAGACAGGTGTGGTGTAGGGACTAGCCAGTCTCTGGACAGACAGACAGGTGTGGTGTAGGGACTAGCCAGTCTCTGGACAGACAGACAGGTGTGGTGTAGGGACTAGCCAGTCTCTGGACAGACAGGTGTGGTGTAGGGACTAGCCAGTCTCTGGACAGACAGGTGTGGTTTAGGGACTAGCCAGTCTCTGGACAGACAGACAGGTGTGGTGTAGGGACTAGCCAGTCTCTGGACAGACAGGTGTGGTGTAGGGACTAGCCAGTCTCTGGACAGACAGGTGTGGTGTAGGGACTAGCCAGTCTCTGGACAGACAGACAGGTGTGGTGTAAGGACTAGCCAGTCTCTGGACAGACAGGTGTGGTGTAGGGACTAGCCAGTCTCTGGACAGACAGACAGGTGTGGTGTAGGGACTAGCCAGTCTCTGGACAGACAGGTGTGATGTAGGGACTAGCCAGTCTCTGGACAGACAGACAGGTGTGGTGTAGGGACTAGCCAGTCTCTGGACAGACAGACAGGTGTGGTGTAGGGACTAGCCAGTCTCTGGACAGACAGGTGTGGTGTAGGGACTAGCCAGTCTCTGGACAGACAGGTGTGATGTAGGGACTAGCCAGTCTCTGGACAGACAGGTGTGGTGTAGGGACTAGCCAGTCTCTGGACAGACAGACAGGTGTGGTGTAGGGACTAGCCAGTCTCTGGACAGACAGGTGTGGTGTAGGGACTAGCCAGTCTCTGGACAGACAGGTGTGATGTAGGGACTAGCCAGTCTCTGGACAGACAGACAGGTGTGGTGTAGGGACTAGCCAGTCTCTGGACAGACAGGTGTGGTGTAGGGACTAGCCAGTCTCTGGACAGACAGACAGGTGTGGTGTAGGGACTAGCCAGTCTCTGGACAGACAGGTGTGGTGTAGGGACTAGCCAGTCTCTGGACAGACAGACAGGTGTGGTGTAGGGACTAGCCAGTCTCTGGACAGACAGGTGTGGTGTAGGGACTAGCCAGTCTCTGGACAGACAGACAGGTGTGGTGTAGGGACTAGCCAGTCTCTGGACAGACAGGTGTGGTGTAGGGACTAGCCAGTCTCTGGACAGACAGGTGTGATGTAGGGACTAGCCAGTCTCTGGACAGACAGACAGGTGTGGTGTAGGGACTAGCCAGTCTCTGGACAGACAGGTGTGGTGTAGGGACTAGCCAGTCTCTGGACAGACAGACAGGTGTGGTGTAGGGACTAGCCAGTCTCTGGACAGACAGGTGTGGTGTAGGGACTAGCCAGTCTCTGGACAGACAGGTGTGGTGTAGGGACTAGCCAGTCTCTGGACAGACAGACAGGTGTGGTGTAGGGACTAGCCAGTCTCTGGACAGACAGGTGTGGTGTAGGGACTAGCCAGTCTCTGGACAGACAGGTGTGATGTAGGGACTAGCCAGTCTCTGGACAGACAGGTGTGATAGTGTAATGTTATTGCTCTAACACATCTTGTACCAGGTAAGAGGTGGCCTGTCCCCAAAGCAGCACTGACACCTCCACAAGCAGTCATAAGAGCCTGCTTGGCAACTTGGCAACAAGCCTAACGAGAGCCACACCTCTCAGAGCAGCTCGGTTAAAAACAATTACCCACAATCACACTCTGCACCTTGCATGTTGGGTCCCCCTCCCCCAGCAACACAATCACACTCTGTACCCTGCATGCTGGGTCCCCCGGCATCCGAGTTAGCGCAGAGGAGAGAACAGAGCGGCTAGGGAGGACAGAGGGACTGATGATGGGGAAACAGACAAGGGACACTTGTAGAGAGGCTATAGGGAGAGTAGGCAGCCCAGAGGAGAGATTTAGATGGGGGAAAAAGACAGAAGAGAGTGGGGGTACAGAGAGAACCAGGGATACTAATAGAGAGGCGATAAGGGGACTAGGGAGGAGTAGAGGATGGGATGGGGAGCAGTGAACGAGAGACAGGGAGAACAGAGAGAAGGAGCAGGGAGGAGAAAACAAAGAGTATGGGAAGATCATACTCCTCTCTCCTCGTCTCCTTCTCAAAACCCATTGGAGAAGGTCAGAAGGGAAGGGACCTCTGTCTTTCTCATCCAATGGGTTTTGAGAAGGAGATGAGGAGAAAGCATGCGAGCAATATGCAATTGAGATATTCCCTATGGAAGAGGACATAATTAGGGATACAGCACAGAGGAGAGATGGATAGAGGGAGTAGACAGCACAGAGGAGAGATGGATAGAGGGAGTAGACAGCACAGAGGAGAGATGGATAGAGGGAGTAGACAGGGAGAAATAGAAAGGGAAACAGATGGGGAATAGAGGCTAGCGAGGAAAAACAGCTTTGGAGGATCGAAACAAAGGAGAGAGAGGGGGAACAGAGAGACGCGAGAGATGAGGGAAATATGGAGCACAGTGGAGAGAGAGGACTAGCAAGGAGAAACAGAGAGACTAGAGGACTAGCAAGGAGAAACAGAGAGACTAGAGGACTAGCTAGGAGAAACAGAGAGACTAGAGGACTAGCTAGGAGAAACAGAGAGAATAGAGGACTAGCAAGGAGAAACAGAGACACTAGAGGACTAGCTAGGAGAAACAGAGAGACTAGAGGACTAGCAAGGAGAAACAGAGAGACTAGAGGACTAGCAAGGAGAAACAGAGAGACTAGAGGACTAGCAAGGAGAAACAGAGAGAATATAGGACTAGCTAGGAGAAACAGAGAGACTAGAGGACTAGCTAGGAGAAACAGAGAGACTAGAGGACTAGCTAGGAGAAACAGAGAGAATATAGGACTAGCAAGGAGAAACAGAGAGAATAGAGGACTAGCTAGGAGAAACAGAGAGACTAGAGGACTAGCTAGGAGAAACAGAGAGACTAGATGACTAGCTAGGAGAAACAGAGAGACTAGAGGACTAGCAAGGAGAAACAGAGAGACTATAGGACTAGAGGACTAGCTAGGATAAACAGAGAGACTATAGGACTAGCAAGGAGAGACAGAGAGACTAGAGGACTAGATAGGAGAAACAGAGAGACTAGAGGACTAGCTAGGAGAAACAGAGACTAGAGGACTAGCTAGGAGAAACAGAGAGACTAGAGGACTAGCTAGGAGAAACAGAGAGACTAGACTAGAGGACTAGCTAGGAGAAACAGAGAGACTATAGGACTAGCTAGGAGAAACAGAGAGACTAGAGGACTAGCTAGGAGAAACAGAGAGACTAGACTAGAGGACTAGCTAGGAGAAACAGAGAGACTATAGGACTAGCAAGGAGAAACAGAGAGACTAGAGGACTAGCTAGGAGAAACAGAGAGACTAGAGGACTAGCTAGGAGAAACAGAGAGACTAGAGGACTAGCAAGGCGAAACAGAGAGACTAGAGGACTAGCTAGGAGAAACAGAGAGACTAGACTAGAGGACTAGCTAGGAGAAACAGAGAGACTAGACTAGAGGAATAGCTAGGAGAAACAGAGAGACTAGAGGACTAGCTAGGAGAAACAGAGAGACTAGAGGACTAGCTAGGAGAAACAGAGAGACTAGAGGACTAGCTAGGAGAAACAGGGAGACTAGAGGACTAGCTAGGAGAAACAGAGAGACTATAGGACTAGCTAGGAGAAACAGAGAGACTAGAGGACTAGCTAGGAGAAACAGAGAGACTAGAGGACTAGCTAGGAGAAACAGAGAGACTAGAGGACTAGCTAGGCGAAACAGAGAGACTAGAGGACTAGCTAGGAGAAATAGAGACTAGAGGACTAGCTAGGAGAAACAGAGAGACTAGAGGACTAGCTAGGAGAAACAGAGAGACAAGAGGACTAGCTAGGAGAAACAGAGAGACTAGAGGACTAGGTAGGAGAAACAGGGAGACTAGATGACTAGCTAGGAGAAACAGAGAGACTAGAGGACTAGCTAGGAGAAACAGAGAGACTAGAGGACTAGCTAGGAGAAACAGAGAGACTAGAGGACTAGCTAGGAGAAACAGAGAGACTAGAGGATTAGCTAGGAGAAACAGAGAGACTAGAGGACTAGCTAGGAGAAAGAGAGACTAGAGGACTAGCAAGGAGAAACAGAGAGACTAGAGGACTAGCAAGGAGAAACAGAGAGAATATAGGACTAGCTAGGAGAAACAGAGAGACTAGAGGACTAGCTAGGAGAAACAGAGAGACTAGAGGACTAGCTAGGAGAAACAGAGAGAATATAGGACTAGCAAGGAGAAACAAAGAGAATAGAGGACTAGCTAGGAGAAACAGAGAGACTAGAGGACTAGCTAGGAGAAACAGAAAGAGTAGAGGACTAGGTAGGAGAAACAGAGAGACTAGAGGACTAGCTAGGAGAAACAGAGAGACTAGAGGACTAGCTAGGAGAAACAGAGAGACTAGAGGACTAGGTAGGAGAAACAGAGAGACTAGAGGACTAGCTAGGAGAAACAGAGAGACTAGAGGACTAGCAAGGAGAAACAGAGAGACTAGAGGACTAGCAAGGAGAAACAGAGAGACTAGAGGACTAGCAAGGAGAAACAGAGAGAATATAGGACTAGCAAGGAGAAACAGAGAGAATAGAGGACTAGCAAGGAGAAACAGAGAGAATAGAGGACTAGCTAGGAGAAACAGAGAGACTAGAGGACTAGCTAGGAGAAACAGAGAGAGTAGAGGACTAGGTAGGAGAAACAGAGAGACTAGAGGACTAGCTAGGAGAAACAGAGAGACTAGAGGACTAGCTAGGAGAAACAGAGAGACTAGAGGACTAGGTAGGAGAAACAGAGAGACTAGAGGACTAGCTAGGAGAAACAGAGAGACTAGAGGACTAGCAAGGAGAAACAGAGGGACTAGAGGACTAGCTAGGAGAAACAGAGAGACTAGACTAGAGGACTAGCTAGGAGAAACAGAGAGACTAGAGGACTAGCTAGGATAAACAGAGAGACTAGAGGACTAGCAAGGAGAAACAGAGAGACTAGAGGACTAGCAAGGAGAAACAGAGAGACTAGAGGACTAGCTAGGAGAAACAGAGAGACTAGAGGACTAGCTAGGAGAAACAGAGAGACTAGAGGACTAGCAAGGAGAAACAGAGAGACTAGAGGACTAGCTAGGAGAAACAGAGAGACTAGAGGACTAGCTAGGAGAAACAGAGAGACTAGAGGACTAGCTAGGAGAAACAGAGAGACTAGAGGATTAGCAAGGAGAAACAGAGAGACTAGAGGACTAGGTAGGAGAAACAGAGAGACTAGAGGACTAGCTAGGAGAAACAGAGAGACTAGAGGACTAGCTAGGAGAAACAGAGAGACTAGAGGATTAGCAAGGAGAAACAGAGAGACTAGAGGACTAGGTAGGAGAAACAGAGAGACTAGAGGACTAGCTAGGAGAAACAGAGAGACTAGAGGACTAGCTAGGAGAAACAGAGAGACTAGACTAGAGGACTAGCTAGGAGAAACAGAGAGACTAGAGGACTAGCTAGGAGAAACATAGAGACTAGAGGACTAGGTAGGAGAAACAGAGAGACTAGACTAGAGAGCTAGGTAGTGTGGAACCCCATATTATCGACATATTCAACAGCGTTTAAAAAATATATTACCTAAAACAGTTTTATCTTGTGATCAAGCCATCAATGTTACGTGATTATTGGTGTCGTAAGAATGTTAGCTAACGGGTTAGCACTTAGCAAGTTTGAAATTTCAGTAGAAATACTAGTATTATCAGCTTTTTGATAAGCAGTTTAGCAACAAAATACGTCCCGTATTATCGCCATGCGGCCCCCAGTTATTGGCCACCTTCCTATTATGTTCAATTACAAGATATATCCGTTTAATTTTGTTCAAAAAAGAGACACCAACCACGTACCCGAAGTGTTTACTAGATGGTTGACTAGTTGGCTAGTCTTCCGGTAAAAAATAATGATTTGCCTGTCAACTTTTCAATGCGTAGCCCAGTGCGCCCTCCTGTGGACTCTTAAAAAATGGTTCTCCAGCGGCTGCAGGACATGGATGACAAAGAAGTATAACCCCTTCCCTTAGTGCCTCCGGGTCCATTAGGGCGGCAGGTAGCTTAGTGGGTAAGAGCGTTGTGCCAGTAACCGAAAGGTCACTGGTTCTAATCCAAGAGCCGACTAGGTGAAAAATCTGTCGATGTGCCCTTAAGCAAGGCACTTAACCCTAATGGTTCCTGTAAGTCGCTCTGGATAAGGGCGTCTGCTAAATGACGTCAATGTAAATGTAATGTGTGTAGTGGCCACCGGGGAAACACTTGGGGTAGAAGATAAACGGGGGGACGTCCTCCCCAGCTGCGTTGAAGCAGGCCAGCACTGTGATTTGGTCCCCGGAGCCTGCTGGTACACGTGTTTTGCGCCACGGGGAGCCAGCACTTTGGGCCTGCTATGGTCGCTACGAAACCCAGACTCATCGCAGTTATAGATTTGTCTGGGTTTCTCCCTCAACCCACTCTCCTCCAAGTGCTTCTCATAAGAAGTGAAGAAGGTGTCCATCGTCGAACGCGCGGCACACTCAGCTCTCCCCCTGTCCAGGGTGTCCGGCCTCCTCATGCTTAGGTTATTGTGCCTCCTCCTGAACATTTCCCACCACCTCTTCCCCAGTGGTGGGATTGTTTCCCCTGGGTGCCGAAACCTACAATAGAATATAATATATAATTGTCCATCCAGGATGAAAATGTTTGTTTTGGCATCACCATACACATCCACATTTACATCACACACATTGAGAACAGTCAGTCCAGCAATCTACATACATAAACACATAGAACACCAAATACCTGCGTATTTTGTCGGCGTATTTCATCAGCCTCTGTCTGGTGAAGGGGAACCCATGGCTGGCGCAGTAGATACAGTACTGCACCAGAGACTTTTCATCCTCTGGTGCAAGCAATGTGGATGGTCCCACTGCAACAACTAATGGTCACCCGACCGCTCAGCCTGTCCGCCAGGGTCTGCCGAGGTACACCATGCACCTTGGTAGATAAGAAAATAAAACTGTTACTAGCAGATAAAATTCACATACACATGGTAATCTCCTAAAAACAAAAGATGCCTAACCTTGGCAGCCTGGCGGATAGCCATCCCTGCCCCGCAGTCCTCCATGGCATGGGACACGTCCACCTGACTCCACTGCTTCCTCTTGACTTTCTCCATGCTGTGGTGTTAATACATGTAGCTAAATAACTTGGCATACTATACACATTTTAGAAAGATAACTCAACCTGAATATGTATAAACATTTAAATTTCAAAGCTAAGGCATTGAAAGGTGATGAAAGTTTTCACAATAACTGAAAGTGTACCCACGTTTTTTGTTTGATGTTATCTGTAATGAAAATTAGTGTCCCAATTAGTGTAATATTGATAAATACATTGTAACATTTGACTAAATACTACCTCTATGTAGCTGTTGTAAGATGAAACATAGCCAACAGTGATAGGTGTCAAAAAGTTCATGGTTCAAAGTTCCAAATACATTTTTGCAGATTGTGCAAAACGCCTCCGTCAGAGGACTCCAATTTTGATACGGTAAAGCTTGACAACATTGAGCTGTTTTCGTGATATGTATTATCTATATGGTAAAGCTTGACAACATTGAGCTGTTTTCGTGATATGTATTATCTATACGGTAAAGCTTGACAACATTGAGCTGTTTTCGTGATATGTATTATCTATACGGTAAAGCTTGACAACATTGAGCTGTTTTCGTGATATGTATTATCTATATGGTAAAGCTTGACAACATTGAGCTGTTTTCGTGATATGTATTATCTATACGGTAAAGCTTGACAACATTGAGCTGTTTTCGTGATATGTATTATCTGTATGGTAAAGCTTGACAACATTGAGCTGTTTTCGTGATATGTATTATCTATATGGTAAAGCTTGACAACATTGAGCTGTTTTCGTGATATGTATTATCTATACGGTAAAGCTTGACAACATTGAGCTGTTTTCGTGATATGTATTATCTATATGGTAAAGCTTGACAACATTGAGCTGTTTTCGTGATATGTATTATCTATACGGTAAAGCTTGACAACATTGAGCTGTTTTCGTGATATGTATTATCTATACGGTAAAGCTTGACAACATTGAGCTGTTTTCGTGATATGTATTATCTATATGGTAAAGCTTGACAACATTGAGCTGTTTTCGTGATATGTATTATCTATATGGTAAAGCTTGACAACATTGAGCTGTTTTCGTGATATGTATTATCTATATGGTAAAGCTTGACAACATTGAGCTGTTTTCGTGATATGTATTATCTATATGGTAAAGCTTGACAACATTGAGCTGTTTTCGTGATATGTATTATCTATATGGTAAAGCTTGACAACATTGAGCTGTTTTCGTGATATGTATTATCTATATGGTAAAGCTTGACAACATTGAGCTGTTTTCGTGATATGTATTATCTATATGGTAAAGCTTGACAACATTGAGCTGTTTTCGTGATATGTATTATCTATATGGTAAAGCTTGACAACATTGAGCTGTTTTCGTGATATGTATTATCTATATGGTAAAGCTTGACAACATTGAGCTGTTTTCGTGATATGTATTATCTATATGGTAAAGCTTGACAACATTCAGCTGTTTTCGTGATATGTATTATCTATATGGTAAAGCTTGACAACATGCAGCTGTTTTCGTGATATGTATTATCTATACGGTAAAGCTTGACAACATGCAGCTGTTTTCGTGATATGTATTATCTATACGGTAAAGCTTGACAACATGCAGCTGTTTTCGTGATATGTATTATCTATATGGTAAAGCTTGACAACATGCAGCTGTTTTCGTGATATGTATTATCTATATGGTAAAGCTTGACAACATGCAGCTGTTTTCGTGATATGTATTATCTATATGGTAAAGCTTGACAACATGCAGCTGTTTTCGTGATATGTATTATCTATACGGTAAAGCTTGACAACATTCAGCTGTTTTCGTGATATGTATTATCTATATGGTAAAGCTTGACAACATTGAGCTGTTTTCGTGATATGTATTATCTATATGGTAAAGCTTGACAACATTGAGCTGTTTTCGTGATATGTATTATCTATATGGTAAAGCTTGACAACATTCAGCTGTTTTCGTGATATGTATTATCTATATGGTAAAGCTTGACAACATGCAGCTGTTTTCGTGATATGTATTATCTATATGGTAAAGCTTGACAACATGCAGCTGTTTTCGTGATATGTATTATCTATACGGTAAAGCTTGACAACATGCAGCTGTTTTCGTGATATGTATTATCTATACGGTAAAGCTTGACAACATTCAGCTGTTTTCGTGATATGTATTATCTATATGGTAAAGCTTGACAACATTCAGCTGTTTTCGTGATATGTATTATCTATATGGTAAAGCTTGACAACATGCAGCTGTTTTCGTGATATGTATTATCTAACGCTGACAATTTCTTCCCCTTTTGCTGTCTTAGCAGTTCTATCAACATTTAGCAACTAAGCTAGCAACATTAGAAAGTCCGTTAGCTATATTTCAGAGGTAAAAAGTTGGATATTAAATTATGTGTGGTCTGTCGCGCAGTCGAATTTTACAATATGCAGCGTGTTCCACAAAATGTGTACATATATAACCTTTTTGAAAAACGCTCAAAACCTAACTTAACTTATATGAATTGCACTGAAAATCGGTGGTCAGCTAGCTAGAAGGGTGTCGTTAGTCGCAAAACGTACCGTTATTTTCCAGTCCATTTAAATGTTGAGCTCGAGGTGATTTAGTCCTCCAACCGCTAGAGGGTGTCCGATGTTAGGGGGTGTCTGATGTTGGGGGGTGTCCGAAGTTAGGGGGTGTCCGAAGTTAGGGGGTGTCCGATGGGGGGATATTAGCTAGGAGAAACAGAGAGACTAGGCAAGAGAACTTGGTAGGAGAAACAGAGAAACAGAGAGACTAGACAAGAGAACTTGGTAGGAGAAACAGAGAAACAGAGAGACTAGACAAGAGAACTTGGTAGGAGAAACAGAGAAACAGAGAGACTAGACAAGAGAACTTGGTAGGAGAAACAGAGAAACAGAGAGACTAGACAAGAGAACTTGGTAGGAGAAACAGAGAAACAGAGAGACTAGACAAGAGAACTTGGTAGGAGAAACAGAGAGACAAGAGAACTTGGTAGGAGAAACAGAGAAACAGAGAGACTAGACAAGAGAACTTGGTAGGAGAAACAGAGGACTAGGTAATAGAAACAGAAAGATTAGGCAAGAGGACTAGGGAGAGCCATGAGAGAGTTTTGATCTGTCATGGAAATAAAAAAACAAATTGGCTGTGTAAAAATAAGATGTCAAACAAGCTATGAAGGAATACTACTGGAGTTCTGGTTCAGGTACAGCCAACTAGCCCAAAAATAATGACACGATACGATAAAAATATATATTCCGCATGTAACTTCTTAAATTTTTGTACCTCATCACTAGTGCATAGAATGAGGACACATATTGGTTTGCTATAACTCTTTAATGAAGAGCCAGTGTTTTGCGTACTAAACCGGTTAGTTGTTATAACTCTTTAATGAAGAGCCAGTGTTTTACGTACTAAACCGGTTAGTTGTTATGACTCTTTAATGAAGAGCCAGTGTTTTACGTACTAAACCGGTTAGTTGTTATGACTCTTTAATGAAGAGCCAGTGTTTTGCGTACTAAACCGGTTAGTTGTTATGACTCTTTAATGAAGAGCCAGTGTTTTGCGTACTAAACCGGTTAGTTGTTATGACTCTTTAATGAAGAGCCAGTGTTTTACGTACTAAACCGGTTAGTTGTTATGACTCTTTAATGAAGAGCCAGTGTTTTACGTACTAAACCGGTTAGTTGTTATGACTCTTTAATGAAGAGCCAGTGTTTTGCGTACTAAACCGGTTAGTTGTTATGACTCTTTAATGAAGAGCCAGTGTTTTACGTACTAAACCGGTTAGTTGTTATGACTCTTTAATGAAGAGCCAGTGTTTTGCGTACTAAACCGGTTAGTTGTTATGACTCTTTAATGAAGAGCCAGTGTTTTACGTACTAAACCGGTTAGTTGTTATGACTCTTTAATGAAGAGCCAGTGTTTTACGTACTAAACCGGTTAGTTGTTATGACTCTTTAATGAAGAGCCAGTGTTTTACGTACTAAACCGGTTAGTTGTTATGACTCTTTAATGAAGAGCCAGTGTTTTACGTACTAAACCGGTTAGTTGTTATGACTCTTTAATGAAGAGCCAGTGTTTTACGTACTAAACCGGTTAGTTGTTATGACTCTTTAATGAAGAGCCAGTGTTTTACGTACTAAACCGGTTAGTTGTTATGACTCTTTAATGAAGAGCCAGTGTTTTACGTACTAAACCGGTTAGTTGTTATGACTCTTTAATGAAGAGCCAGTGTTTTACGTACTAAACCGGTTAGTTGTTATGACTCTTTAATGAAGAGCCAGTGTTTTGCGTACTAAACCGGTTAGTTGTTATGACTCTTTAATGAAGAGCCAGTGTTTTACGTACTAAACCGGTTAGTTGTTATGACTCTTTAATGAAGAGCCAGTGTTTTGCGTACTAAACCGGTTAGTTGTTATGACTCTTTAATGAAGAGCCAGTGTTTTGCGTACTAAACCGGTTAGTTGTTATCGTAGACTGTATAGGTTGTTCAACACCCCTAGGGTGAGGCTCAAATGGCACTAAAGTAGTGCACTATATAGGGAATAGGGTGCCATTCTCTGGTCTAAAGTAGTGCACTATATAGGGAATAGGGTGCCATTCTCTGGTCTAAAGTAGTGCACTGTGTAGGGAATAGGAAGACATTCTCTGGTCTAAAGTAGTGCACTATATAGGGAATAGGGTGCCATTCTCTGGTCTAAAGTAGTGCACTATATAGGGAATAGGGTGCCATTCTCTGGTCTAAAGTAGTGCACTATATAGGGAATAGGGTACCATTCTCTGGTCTAAAGTAGTGCACTATATAGGGAATAGGGTGCCATTCTCTGGTCTAAAGTAGTGCACTATATAGGGAATAGGGTACCATTCTCTGGTCTAAAGTAGTGCACTATATAGGGAATAGGGTGTCATTTGGGACTAACACCTTTTATTGTCCTAATAATCCGTCCGGCGTGTGGCATCTTGTCATGTAACCCAACACAACACACCGACCGTGCCACGTCGCCACGACTACCAGGTAAACAAACTAATCGCACGGCACAAATCTAGATATGATTACGAAGATAAAGAATTCAAGAGAATCAAACATCGTTCCATAAAGAGAAGAGAAAAGTAATATTGTAACTCCTGATGACAATTAAACCATCACAGTTAACCCAACGCACTAGAACCACAGGCAGAAAAGGACACCCCATTCTGTGCTTTTTATCAAAGGTTTCAGAAGTGTACATTTTTTGGGGTCCACCGTATTTCGGTCAAAATATTAGCATTAGCACAAAAAGAGAAGGTAAAAAAAAAAAGCTGGTTTAAACACCATGTCGGGTGAAATTGAAAAGTCCAGAACTCCTCAGTCGTGTTGTCCTCTCATATTTACAGTATTCACAGACTTCCATTTCACAGCTCAAATACCAAATTGGATTGGAGGGAAAAGGTAGTTGTACTATATTGCTTCAGCTCAGATCAGTCTGCAGTGTGGGATGGCTACGTAGTGTGGGATGGCTACGTAGTGTGGGATGGCTACGTAGTGTGGGATGGCTACGTAGTGTGGGATGGCTACGTAGTGTGGGATGGCTACGTAGTGTGGGATGGCTACGTAGTGTGGGATGGCTACGTAGTATAGCCAAGTAGTGGGGTCCATTCTGAACAGGGTAAAAAACAGGAACTTAGCAGCCATTATTTAACGTACTTCACAGAGTGAATGGATCACACAGACAGAGTAGATCCATTAGTAGATCACTGTAGATCACTGTAGAGCACTGTAGATCCTTACCTCCATAACTTGCTACATTTGCACACACTGTATATATATATATTTTCTGTTGTATTTTTTGACTTTATGTTTTTTTTCTCCCCATATGTAACTTTGTGTTGTTGTTTTTAATCGCACTGCTTTGCTTTATCTTGGCCAGGTCGCAGTTGTAAATGAGAACTTGTTCTCAACTGGCTTCTTACCTGGTTAAATAAAGGTGAAATATCACTCTGTCATTATGGCGATCTCTGGCTCGAGTCGATCTGTAGGAAACAAACGGTCAGTCATGCACCATATTTGGTATGAGGTCACTATTCCTATACATAGGTACATTCATCATGTCAGTAAACTGTGTTAAAATGTGTAACCCTACGTACTGAAACACTTTACTTTATCTCCCATGCTTTAGGTATAAATGCCATGCAACAATCAACCTGTCACGATCGTTGGTTAGAGATGAGGACCAAAGCGCAGCGTTGAAGGTGAACATATCCTTTTATTACTGATCACACGATCAAAACAATAAACGATAACGTGACGTCTACAGTTTAACACAAACCGAAATGAACAAGAAACCACAAACACAAAGTGAAAGACCGACAGTTAAATATGGCTCCCAATCAGAGACACCCAGCTGACACTCGTTGCCTCTGATTGGGAGTCACTCAGCCTAACATAGAAAATCAAACATAGAATTACACACCCTGGCTCAACATAACATAGTCCCCAGAGCCAGGGCGTGACAGTACCCCCCCCCAAAGGCGCGGACTCCGGCCGCGCCAAACAACCACAACAGGGGAGGGACCGGGTGGGCACTCCGCCTCGGCAGCGGATCCGGCTCCGGACATGACCCAGGCACGGGTTGTGCTGGACTGACGACGCACACCCCTGGCTTGATGCGTGGAGGAGGAACGGGCCGGACCGGGCTGACGAAGCGCACCCCTGACTTGGTGCGGGGAGCAGGAATGAGCCGGACCGGGCTGACGACGCGCACCACTGACCCGGTGCGGGGAGCTTGGACGGGCCGGACCGGGCTGGCGACGCGCACCACAGACTTGGTGCGGAGAGCAGGAACGGGCCGGACAGGGCTGACGAAACGCACCATAGACTTGGTGCGGAGAGCAGGCACGGGCCGTGCCGGACTGACGACGCACACCACTGGCTTGGTGCGGGAAGCTTGGATGGGCCGGACTGGGCTGGCGACGCGCACCACAGACTTGGTGCGGAGAGCAGGAACGGGCCGGACAGGGCTGACGAAACGCACCATAGACTTGGTGCGGAGAGCAGGCACGGGCCGTGCCGGACTGACGACGCACACCACTGGCTTGGTGCGGGAAGCTTGGATGGGCCGGACTGGGCTGGCGACGCGCACCACAGACTTGGTGCGGAGCGCAGGAACGGGCCGGGCTGGGCTGTCGACGCACACCGTAGGTTTGGTGCGGGGAGCAGGAATAGACCGGACCGTACTGGGGACACACACCACTGGCTCTACACCGGGATCTGGAACGGGCCGGACCGGACTGGCAACACACGCCAGTACCTCTCGCCGTGCCTCTACACCCTCCATCCCCTCTTCTACCAGTGGCCCCCGTAACCTGGCGGCCTCCTCTGCAACCCCGCTGGACCGCTCCATAGCGGCCTCCTGCTGCCCCGACGTCGTGAGCCCCCCCCTAAAAATTTTCTGGGGGTCTCTCCTCCCCGTGGGCCAGGCCTCCATAATTCTCGCCAGACTCTCACCCCACTGCTCCAAACTCCAACCTCTCTCCTCTTCTCTTGGCTTGGCCCAGTCGAGACTCCTACTCAACTGCTCCCAAGTCCATCCTCTCTCTTCTTCATGCTGCTTGGTCCTGTTATGGTGGTTTCTTCTGTCACGATCGTTGGTTAGAGATGAGGACCAAGGCGCAGCGTTGAAGGTGAACATATCCTTTTATTACTGATCACACAATCAAAACAATAAACGATAACGTGACGTCTACAGTTTAACACAAACCGAAATGAACAAGAAACCACAAACACAAAGTGAAAGACCGACAGTTAAATATGGCTCCCAATCAGAGACACCCAGCTGACACTCGTTGCCTCTGATTGGGAGTCACTCAGCCTAACATAGAAAATCAAACATAGAATTACACACCCTGGCTCAACATAACATAGTCCCCAGAGCCAGGGCGTGACACAACCAACATTACACAGTTAGATAACAGTATTTATCACAGGTAAAAATCAACCAACATTACACAGTTAGATAACAGTATTTATCACAGGCAACGATCACCTAACATTAGTTAGATAGATAACAGTATTCATCAAAGGAAATGATCACTGTCACGGATTCTGCCGAGGCTGCTCCCCCTCCTGGTACGAGCAGGCGTCGGCGGTCGCCGTCCCCGGAGTACTAGCTGCCACTGATCTATGTTTCTGTGTGTGATTGCTTTTGTCTGTCTGTCACACCTGTGTCCTATTGTGTATTCATCACCTGTCCTATAAGTTCCGTCTTTTTGCTTGGTAGGATTGTGTGTTGTTGTTCGCCTGTCTTTGTGCTGCGTGTTTTGTTTCTTGTTTTGTTATTCTAGTGTTTTTACGCTTTTTGCGTAAATGCTCGCCTCTTATGTTTGGAGGTCGTTTGTTTACCGTTTCCTTTTGGAATTTTTGAGTAAACTCTGTTGGACTGAGCCTCGGTGTCCTGCGCCTGACTTCCACCACACATACACCTCACCTCATGACAGAACAACACACCTTCTCCATGGAGTCAGCAGGAACAGCGGCGATACCCGATTCCCTGGAGGACCGGATTAATTACCAGGACGCCATGATCCGGCAACTCGGGGTCGCCATGGACGAGGTGTCCAACAGACTGCGCCGGTTGATGAATCGGGAGGTGCCCACGCCGTCTCACACCATCCCAGCACCAACGGCCAGTCCTCCTCTCTCAGCACCGGAACCCAGTGGCATTCGGCTCTCGCTCCCGAGGGCATATGACGGTTCTGCAGCCGGGTGTCAGGGCTTTCTCCTACAGGTAGAACTTTACCTTGCCACCATACACCCGGCGCCCTCGGGATACGAGAGCGTCTCCGCCCTCATCTCCTGTCTCTCCGGGAAGGCGTTGGAGTGGGCCAACGCCGAATATAGGGGAATAGACGCCGCCACCATCACCTACGCGGAGTTTTCCCGCCGCTTCAGGACTGTCTTCGATCATCCACCTGAGGGGAAAGCGGCGGGAGAGCGTCTATTCCACCTCCGACAGGGGAGGAGGAGCGCACAGGAGTTCGCACTGGAGTTCCGGACACTAGCAGCGGATGCGGGATGGAATGAGAGGGCCCTCATTGACCACTATCGGTGTAGCCTACGAGAGGACGTCCGTCGTGAGATGGCCTGCAGGGACACCAACCTGTCGTTCGACCAGCTGGTGGACATCTCCATCAGTCTAGACACCCTGCTGGCTACCCGCGGACGTCCCGAGTGGGGGTCGTCCATTCCATCCTCCAGCACCTCCGAGCCTATTCCTATGGAGCTCGGGGGTGCTGGCGCTAGAGAGAGGAGGAGGGAGAACCCGAGGAGGGCCAACCCCTGCACCAACTGTGGCCGTGGAGGACACACCACGGTCAGGTGCTGGGGAGGGTCTTCTGAGAGAGGGGACAACAGGTCACGCACTGGGGAGTCATTTCAGGTGAGTAGGCGCCCCACTTACCCAGAGCTCTCTGTTGGTCACATGAGTATTCCTGTGCGTTTTCCACAGGTGGCACCTCATTCCCAGCATAAGGCGCTAGTAGATTCAGGCGCAGCTGGGAACTTTATTGATCGTAAATTTTGTGCTAGGTTAGGAATTCCCCTTCGGCCGGTAGAAGTTCCATTCCCTGTCCATGCATTAGACAGCCGGCCGTTGGGGTCGGGTCTGATCAGGGATGTCACAGCACCACTGACGATGACTACGCAGGGGGGTCATGAGGAGATCATTCAGTTCTATCTGATTGACTCTCCTGCGTACCCAGTGGTGTTGGGGCTTCCCTGGTTAAGTACCCACGATCCTACCATAGCGTGGCAACAGAGGGCTCTTATGGAGTGGTCTGCCCAGTGTGTAGGGAGATGTCTAGGTGTTTCCATAGGGGCGACCTCGGTAGAGAGTCCGAACCAAGTGCCCGCACTGCGCATTCCCCCCGAGTATGAGGATTTAGCACTGGTATTTAGTAAATCGAGGGCAGCAAGGCTACCTCCTCATAGACAGGGGGACTGTGCGATAAATATCCAGACTGGAGCAGCTCTTCCCAGGAGTCATGTGTATCCCCTGTCTCAAGAGGAGACAGCGGCTATGGAGACATACATAGCCGAGTCCTTGGCACAGGGATACATACGGCCCTCTACTTCCCCAGTCTCCTCGAGTTTCTTCTTTGTGAAGAAGAAGGACGGGGGATTGCGCCCGTGTATTGATTATCGTAGTCTCAATCAGATTACAGTTAAATACAGCTACCCACTGCCACTGATTGCGACGATGACGGAATCATTACGCGGAGCGCGATTCTTCACAAAGTTAGATCTCAGGAGCGCGTACAATCTGGTGCGCATTAAGGGGGGGGATGAATGGAAGACAGCATTTAGTACCACCTCGGGTCATTACGAGTATCTCGTCATGCCATACGGGTTAATGAATGCTCCTTCAGTCTTCCAATCCTTTGTTGACGAGATTTTCCGGGACATGCATGGGCAGGGTGTAGTAGTTTACATCGACGACATCCTGGTGTACTCTTCTACACGAGCCGAGCATGTAGCCCAGGTGCGCCGAATATTGAGACGACTGTTGGAGCATGACTTGTATGTCAAGGCAGAGAAATGCCTGTTCTTCCAGGAGTCCGTCTCCTTTTTGGGTTATCGTTTGTCCGCGTCTGGCGTGGAGATAGAGGTAGATCGGGTATCGGCTGTGCGTAATTGGCAAACTCCAACCACCGTAAAAGAGGTGCAGCGGTTCTTGGGTTTTGCTAATTACTACCGGAGGTTTATCCGGGGCTTTGGACAGGTTGCAGTTCCCATTACGTCCCTGCTAAAGGGGGGTCCGGTGCGCTTGCAGTGGTCAGCTGAGGCGGACAGGGCATTTGTCAAGCTGAAGAACCTGTTCGCCTCGGCCCCGGTGCTGGCGCATCCGGATCCCTCTTTGCCTTTCCAAGTAGAGGTGGACGCGTCCGAGACCGGTATTGGGGCAGTCCTGTCACAACGGTCCGGCACGCCACCTAAGCTCCGCCCCTGTGCATTCTACTCTAAGAAGCTCAGCTCGGCGGAGCGCAATTATGACGTTGGGGACAGGGAGCTGTTAGCTGTAGTCCAGGCCCTAAAGGTGTGGAGGCATTGGCTTGAGGGGGCTCAACACCCTTTCCTCATTCTGACTGATCACCGTAACCTGGAGTACATCCGGGCAGCTAGGAGATTGAACCCTCGTCAGGCTAGGTGGAACATGTTCCTGACCCGGTTTGTTTTTAAGATCACCTACATCCCTGGGTCCCAGAACGGTAAGGCAGACGCCCTGTCCCGGCAGTATGACACAGAGGAGAGGTCAATTGAGCCTATTTCCATACTGCCGGAGTCTTGTCTGGTGGCTCCGGTAGTATGGGAGGTCGATGCGGAAATCGAGCGGGCGCTGCGTACCGACCCTACTCCCCCCGAGTGTCCTGTGGGGCGGACGTACGTTCCGCTCGAGGTTCGTGATCGGCTTATTTCTTGGGCTCATACATCACCCTCCTCTGGACATCCTGGTATTGGTCGGACGGTGCACTGCCTTAGCGTAAAATACTGGTGGCCAACGTTAGCCAGGGATGTGAGGGTTTATGTCTCCTCCTGCTCGGTATGTGCCCAGTGTAAGGCACCTAGACATTTGCCCAGAGGTAAGTTACATCCTCTGCCCGTTCCACAACGACCATGGTCCCACCTCTCGGTAGATTTTGTGACCGATCTACCCCCTTCCCAGGGTAATACCACCATTTTGGTCGTTGTGGATCGGTTTTCTAAGGCCTGTCGTCTCCTCCCACTGCCGGGTCTCCCTACTGCCCTACAGACCGCCGAGGCCCTCTTTACCCACGTGTTCCGGCACTATGGGGTCCCCGAGGATATTGTGTCCGACCGAGGTCCCCAGTTCACCTCCAGAGTCTGGGGGGCTTTCATGGAACGCCTGGGGGTCTCGGTTAGCCTTACCTCGGGGTACCACCCAGAGAGCAATGGGCAGGTTGAACGTGTGAACCAGGATGTGGGTAGGTTTTTGAGGTCCTATTGCCGGGACCGGCCGGAGGAGTGGTCGAGGTATATCCCCTGGGCAGAGATGGCCCAGAACTCTCTCCGCCACTCCTCCACCGGATTAACACCTTTCCAGTGTATTTTAGGGTATCAGCCGGTCCTGGCACCGTGGCACGAGAGCCAGACCGAGGCCCCTGCGGTGGACGAGTGGATTCGGCGCTCGGAGGAGACGTGGGACGCTGCCCATGTCCATCTGCAGCGTGCCATCCGTCAACAAAAGGCGAGCGCCGATCGCCACCGCAGTGAGGGGCCGGTGTACGCACCGGGAGATCGAGTCTGGCTCTCGACTCGAAACCTGCCCCTCCGCCTGCCCTGCCGGAAGCTGGGTCGGCGGTTTGTGGGGCCCTTTAAAGTCCTGAGAAGGTTGAACGAGGTGTGTTACAGGTTACAACTGCCTATAGAGTACAAAAATATTAACCCCTCGTTCCATGTGTCTCTTCTCAGGCCGGTGGTAGCTGGTCCACTCCAGGATAATGAGATAGGAGAGACCCCTCCGCCCCCTTTGGACATCGAGGGGGCCCCGGCGTATAGAGTCCGGACCATCTTGGACTCGAGGCGCCGGATGAGTGGTCTCCAGTATCTCGTGGAGTGGGAGGGGTACGGTCCGGAGGAACGGTGCTGGGTGCCCAGGAGGGACATCCTCGATCCATCCCTCCTGACTGATTTCCACCGTGGGCATCCCACGCGCCCGGGTCCGCGTCCTCCTGGCCGTCCCAGAGGCCGGGGTCGGCGCACGGCTGGAGCCGCGCGTCAAGGGGGGGGTACTGTCACGGATTCTGCCGAGGCTGCTCCCCCTCCTGGTACGAGCAGGCGTCGGCGGTCGCCGTCCCCGGAGTACTAGCTGCCACTGATCTATGTTTCTGTGTGTGATTGCTTTTGTCTGTCTGTCACACCTGTGTCCTATTGTGTATTCATCACCTGTCCTATAAGTTCCGTCTTTTTGCTTGGTAGGATTGTGTGTTGTTGTTCGCCTGTCTTTGTGCTGCGTGTTTTGTTTCTTGTTTTGTTATTCTAGTGTTTTTACGCTTTTTGCGTAAATGCTCGCCTCTTATGTTTGGAGGTCGTTTGTTTACCGTTTCCTTTTGGAATTTTTGAGTAAACTCTGTTGGACTGAGCCTCGGTGTCCTGCGCCTGACTTCCACCACACATACACCTCACCTCATGACAATCACTTAACATTAGTCAGCTAGATAACAGTATTTATCACAGGTAACAATCACCTAACATTAGTCAGCTAGATAACAGTTAGACTGTGAGCTCCCTCTCTTCATATTGAAACAGATGGCTTCAGGACGGAGACGGAGAATTTTAATCAGACGTCCTGGTAGGTGTGAAACAGGGGAGTGGGATGAATTGGGTAGGTGGGGTCTGTGTGCATGCATGTGCACGTCTGTCGGTCTGTCTGTGTGTGTGTATGTGTGTGTGTGTGTGTGTGTGCGTGTGTCTCTGTGTGTGTGTGTGTGTGTGTGTGTGTGTGTGTGTGTGTGTGGTATACAGGAAAAGGGAGTCTTGATGTTGTATTTTGGGAGGGTTTCGTCTGGTACCCTAGCTGAAAGTGTAAAC
>NW_028166060.1:0-26202 GCF_964263955.1 Coregonus lavaretus
ACCATGCATGTGACCAGCCTGGTTTAACAGTCTATCTCTCTCTCTCTCTCTAGTTCTACCATGCATGTGACCAGCCTGGTTTAACAGTCTCTCTCTCTCTAGTTCTACCATGCATGTGACCAGCCTGGTTTAACAGTCTCTCTCTCTCTCTCTCTAGTTCTACCATGCATGTGACCAGCCTGGTTTAACAGTTCTCTCTCTCTCTAGTTCTACCATGCATGTGACCAGCCTGGTTTAACAGTCTCTCTCTCTCTCTCTAGTTCTACCATGCATGTGACCAGCCTGGTTTAACAGTCTCTCTCTCTCTTCTCTCTCTCTCTAGTTCTACCATGCATGTGACCAGCCTGGTTTAACAGTCTCTCTCTCTCTCTCTCTCTCTAGTTCTACCATACATGTGACCAGCCTGGTTTAACAGTCTCTCTCTCTCTCTCTCTCTCTAGTTCTACCATGCATGTGACCAGCCTGGTTTAACAGTCTCTCTCTCTCTCTAGTTCTACCATGCATGTGACCAGCCTGGTTTAACAGTCTCTCTCTCTCTCTCTAGTTCTACCATACATGTGACCAGCCTGGTTTAACAGTCTCTCTCTCTCTCTCTCTAGTTCTACCATGCATGTGACCAGCCTGGTTTAACAGTCTCTCTCTCTCTCTCTAGTTCTACCATACATGTGACCAGCCTGGTTTAACAGTCTCTCTCTCTCTCTCTCTCTCTAGTTCTACCATGCATGTGACCAGCCTGGTTTAACAGTCTCTCCTCTCTCTCTCTCTCTCTAGTTCTACCATGCATGTGACCAGCCTGGTTTAACAGTCTCTCTCTCTCTCTCTCTCTCTCTCTCTCTCTCTAGTTCTACCATACATGTGACCAGCCTGGTTTAACAGTCTCTCTCTCTCTCTCTCTCTCTAGTTCTACCATGCATGTGACCAGCCTGGTTTAACAGTCTCTCTCTCTCTCTCTCTCTCTCTCTCTCTAGTTCTACCATGCATGTGACCAGCCTGGTTTAACAGTCTCTCTCTCTCCTAGTTCTACCATGCATGTGACCAGCCTGGTTTAACAGTCTCTCTCTCTCTCTAGTTCTACCATGCATGTGACCAGCCTGGTTTAACAGTCTCTCTCTCTCTCTAGTTCTACCATGCATGTGACCAGCCTGGTTTAACAGTCTCTCTCTCTCTAGTTCTACCATGCATGTGACCAGCCTGGTTTAACAGTCTATCTCTCTCTCTCTCTCTAGTTCTACCATGCATGTGACCAGCCTGGTTTAACAGTCTCTCTCTCTCTCTCTCTCTCTCTCTCTCTCTAGTTCTACCATACATGTGACCAGCCTGGTTTAACAGTCTCTCTCTCTCTCTCTCTCTCTCTCTCTAGTTCTACCATGCATGTGACCTGCCTGGTTTAACAGTCTCTCTCTCTCTCTCTCTCTCTCTAGTTCTACCATGCATGTGACCAGCCTGGTTTAACAGCGATGTGTATCATGGACTATGACACTCTCCAGTACTGTGACTTCCTGGGTTCAGTGTGTTCTATCTGGGTCACTGTTCTCTGCATGGCCCGCGTCAGAGACACAGTCAAACACGTACGTTAAAACACACACACTCACAGACACGCTACAAACACACACACTCACAGACACGCTACAGACACACACACTCACACTTCATATGTCATGCTAATGCTAATGCTAATGCTAATGCTAATGCTTGTTTTGGTGTGTGTAGATGTTGTTTATGCTAGGTACTCTGCTGATAGCAATGTCCATGCAGCTGGACCGGAGAGGACTGTGGAACATGCTGGGACCCATCCTCTGTGCTGTACTGGCCATGGTGACCCTGGGTAACTATACAGACATATATCCATGGTGACCTCCTGGGTAACTATACAGACATATATCCATGGTGACCTCCTGGGTAACTATACAGACATATATCCATGGTGACCTCCTGGGTAACTATACAGACATATATCCATGGGACCTCCTGGGTAACTATACAGACATATATCCATGGTGACCTCCTGGGTAACTATACAGACATATATCCATGGTGACCTCCTGGGTAACTATACAGACATATATCCATGGTGACCTCCTGGGTAACTATACAGACATATATCCATGGTGACCTCCTGGGTAACTATACAGACATATATCCATGGTGACCTCCTGGGTAACTATACAGACATATATCCATGGTGACCTCCTGGGTAACTATACAGACATATATCCATGGGACCTCCTGGGTAACTATACATCCATCTAGACATATATCCATGGTGACCTCCTAGGTAACTATACATCCATATAGACATATATCCATGGTGACCTCCTGGGTAACTATACATCCATATAGACATATATCCATGGTGACCTCCTAGGTAACTATACATCCATATAGACATATATCCATGGTGACCTCCTGGGTAACTATACAGACATATATCCATGGTGACCTCTTGGGTAACTATACAGACATATATCCATGGGGACCTCCTGGGTAACTATACAGACATATATCCATGGTGACCTCCTGGGTAACTATACAGACATATATCCATGGTGACCTCCTGGGTAACTATACAGACATATATCCATGGTGACCACCTGGGTAACTATACAGACATATATCCATGGTGACCTCCTGGGTAACTATACAGACATATAGACATATATCCATGGTGACCTCCTGGGTAACTATACAGACATATATCCATGGTGACCTCTTGGGTAACTATACAGACATATACCCATGGGGACCTCCTGGGTAACTATACAGACATATATCCATGGTGACCTCCTGGGTAACTATACAGACATATATCCATGGTGACCTCCTGGGTAACTATACAGACATATATCCATGGTGACCTCCTGGGTAACTATACAGACATACAGACATATATCCACGGTGACCTCCTGGGTAACTATACATCCATATAGACATATATCCATGGTGACCTCCTGGGTAACTATACATCCATATAGACATATATCCATGGTGACCTCCTGGGTAACTATACAGACATATATCCATGGGGACCCCCTGGGTAACTATACAGACATATATCCATGGTGACCTCCTGGGTAACTATACAGACATATATCCATGGGGACCTCCTGGGTAACTATACAGACATATATCCATGGTGACCTCCTGGGTAACTATACAGACATATATCCATGGTGACCTCCTGGGTAACTATACAGACATATATCCATGGTGACCTCCTGGGTAACTATACAGACATATATCCATGGGGACCTCCTGGGTAACTATACAGACATATATCCATGGTGACCTCCTGGGTAACTATACAGACATATATCCATGGGGACCTCCTGGGTAACTATACAGACATATATCCATGGTGACCTCCTGGGTAACTATACAGACATATAGACATATATCCATGGTGACCTCCTGGGTAACTATACATCCATATAGACATATATCCATGGTGACCTCCTGGGTAACTATACATCCATATAGACATATATCCATGGTGACCTCCTGGGTAACTATACATCCATATAGACATATATCCATGGTGACCTCCTGGGTAACTATACATCCATATAGACATATATCCATGGTGACCTCCTGGGTAACTATACATCCATATAGACATATATCCATGGTGACCTCCTGGGTAACTATACATCCATATAGACATATATCCATGGTGACCTCCTGGGTAACTATACATCCATATAGACATATATCCATGGTGACCTCCTGGGTAACTATACATCCATATAGACATATATCCATGGAGACCTCCTGGGTAACTATACATCCATATAGACATATATCCATGGAGACCTCCTGGGTAACTATACATCCATATAGACATATATATATGGTGACCTCCTGGGTAACTATACAGACATATATCCATGGTGACCTCCTGGGTAACTATACAGACATATAGACATATATCCATGGTGACCTCCTGGGTAACTATACAGACATATATCCATGGTGACCTCTTGGGTAACTATACAGACATATACCCATGGGGACCTCCTGGGTAACTATACAGACATATATCCATGGTGACCTCCTGGGTAACTATACAGACATATATCCATGGTGACCTCCTGGGTAACTATACAGACATATATCCATGGTGACCTCCTGGGTAACTATACAGACATACAGACATATATCCACGGTGACCTCCTGGGTAACTATACATCCATATAGACATATATCCATGGTGACCTCCTGGGTAACTATACAGACATATATCCATGGTGACCTCCTGGGTAACTATACAGACATATAGACATGGTGACCTCCTGGGTAACTATACATCCATATAGACATATATCCATGGTGACCTCCTGGGTAACTATACATCCATATAGACATATATCCATGGTGACCTCCTGGGTAACTATACAGACATATATCCATGGGGACCCCCTGGGTAACTATACAGACATATATCCATGGTGACCTCCTGGGTAACTATACAGACATATATCCATGGGGACCTCCTGGGTAACTATACAGACATATATCCATGGTGACCTCCTGGGTAACTATACAGACATATATCCATGGTGACCTCCTGGGTAACTATACAGACATATATCCATGGTGACCTCCTGGGTAACTATACAGACATATATCCATGGGGACCTCCTGGGTAACTATACAGACATATATCCATGGTGACCTCCTGGGTAACTATACAGACATATATCCATGGGGACCTCCTGGGTAACTATACAGACATATATCCATGGTGACCTCCTGGGTAACTATACAGACATATAGACATATATCCATGGTGACCTCCTGGGTAACTATACATCCATATAGACATATATCCATGGTGACCTCCTGGGTAACTATACATCCATATAGACATATATCCATGGTGACCTCCTGGGTAACTATACATCCATATAGACATATATCCATGGTGACCTCCTGGGTAACTATACATCCATATAGACATATATCCATGGTGACCTCCTGGGTAACTATACATCCATATAGACATATATCCATGGTGACCTCCTGGGTAACTATACATCCATATAGACATATATCCATGGTGACCTCCTGGGTAACTATACATCCATATAGACATATATCCATGGTGACCTCCTGGGTAACTATACATCCATATAGACATATATCCATGGAGACCTCCTGGGTAACTATACATCCATATAGACATATATCCATGGAGACCTCCTGGGTAACTATACATCCATATAGACATATATATATGGTGACCTCCTGGGTAACTATACATCCATATAGACATATATCCATGGTGACCTCCTGGGTAACTATACAGACATATAGACATATATCCATGGTGACCTCCTGGGTAACTATACAGACATATAGACATATATCCATGGTGACCTCCTGGGTAACTATACATCCATATAGACATATATATATGGTGACCTCCTGGGTAACTATACATCCATATAGACATATATCCATGGTGACCTCCTGGGTAACTATACAGACATATAGACATATATCCATGGTGACCTCCTGGGTAACTATACAGACATATATCCATGGTGACCTCCTGGGTAACTATACAGACATATATCCATGGTGACCTCCTGGGTAACTATACAGACATATATCCATGGTGACCTCCTGGGTAACTATATAGACATATATCCATGGTGACCTCCTGGGTAACTATACAGACATATATCCATGGTGACCTCCTGGGTAACTATACATCCATATAGACATATATCCATGGTGACCTCCTGGGTAACTATACATCCATATAGACATATATCCATGGTGACCTCCTGGGTAACTATACATCCATATAGACATATATCCATGGTGACCTCCTGGGTAACTATACATCCATATAGACATATATCCATGGTGACCTCCTGGGTAACTATACATCCATATAGACATATATCCATGGTGACCTCCTGGGTAACTATACATCCATATAGACATATATCCATGGTGACCTCCTGGGTAACTATACATCCATATAGACATATATCCATGGTGACCTCCTGGGTAACTATACATACATATAGACATATATCCATGGTGACCTCCTGGGTAACTATACATCCATATAGACATATATCCATGGTGACCTCCTGGGTAACTATACATCCATATAGACATATATCCATGGTGACCTCCTGGGTAACTATACAGACATATATCCATGGTGACCTCCTGGGTAACTATACATCCATATAGACATATATCCATGGTGATCTCCTGGGTAACTATACATCCATATAGACATATATCCATGGTGACCTCCTGGGTAACTAAACATCCATACATATATCCATGGTGATATCCTGGGTAACTATACATCCATATAGACATATATCCATGGTGACCTCCTGGGTAACTATACATCCATATAGACATATATCCATGGTGACCTCCTGGGTAACTATACATCCATATAGACATATATCCATGGTGACCTCCTGGGTAACTAAACATCCATACATATATCCATGGTGATATCCTGGGTAACTATACATCCATATAGACATATATCCATGGTGACCTCCTGGGTAACTAAACATCCATATAGACATATATCCATGGTGACCTCCTGGGTAACTATACATCCATATAGACATATATCCATGGTGACCTCCTGGGTAACTATACATCCATATAGACATATATCCATGGTGACCTCCTGGGTAACTATACATCCATATAGACATATATCCATGGTGACCTCCTGGGTAACTATACATCCATATAGACATATATATATGGTGACCTCCTGGGTAACTATACATCCATATAGACATATATCCATGGTGACCTCCTGGGTAACTATACATCCATATAGACATATATCCATGGTGACCTCCTGGGTAACTATACATCCATATAGACATATATCCATGGTGACCTCCTGGGTAACTATACATCCATCTAGACATATATCCATGGTGACCTCCTGGGTAACTATACATCCATATAGACATATATCCATGGTGACCTACTGGGTAACTATACATCCATATAGACATATATCCATGGTGACCTCCTGGGTAACTATACATCCATATAGACATATATCCATGGTGACCTCCTGGGTAACTATACATCCATCTAGACATATATCCATGGTGACCTCCTGGGTAACTATACATCCATACATATGTCCAGGTTAATGTTGGGTGTAATGTCTGTATAATGTGTGTGTGTCCAGGTGTATCGGGGGCTGAAGAGGAGACAGTGTTACCCCCCCTGCTGGCGGCGTTGGGTACTGTTTCTACTCCCAGGCCTGGCCTCAGCGCTGGTCGGTGTGTGTGTCTACGTGTTTGCCGAGACGGAGGACAACTACCTGTACACACACAGTCTCTGGCACGTCCTGGTTGCCTCTAGTGTGGTGTTCCTGCTGCCTCCCAGAGAGACAGAGTCCGTTAACACCTGGAGCTCTGGAGTCTGTGGTTATACACTCTGCCACAGCACCAAGGAGGAATTATACACCGTTACCTGACCCTGGACCTGTGGTTACACACTCTGCCACGGCACCAAGGAGGAATTATACACCGTTACCTGACCCTGGACCTGTGGTGACCAACTATACACTGTCTCATAGGTATCAGGGCTGTGACATACCAATATTGACAGATGTTTCCATGGAAACAATGAAAACACGACGCAGACAACTCTTTAGTCCTTTTAAAAACCCTCTGGATGTAAAATATAGTGTGCTATAGTTTGGAAAATAAATACATGGGACTGGATGACAACATAATGATGTTTGTCTCCAACATTAGGGCTGTTTTCCTAAAGAACTTCAATCTTCTTGGTGTTTTGTTTCCTTGCCACGATACTATGGAGTATCCCAGTACTGGTATGGTCCCAGCCCTGCATACTATGGAGTATCCCAGTACTGGGATGGTCCCAGCTCTGCATACTATGGAGTATCCCAGTACTGGTATGGTCCCAGCCCTGCATACTATGGAGTATCCCAGTACTGGTATGGTCCCAGCCCTGCATACTATGGAGTATCCCAGTACTGGGATGGGCCCAGCCCTGCATACTATGGAGTATCCCAGTACTGGTATGGTCCCAGCCCTGCATACTATGGAGTATCCCAGTACTGGTATGGTCCCAGCCCTGCATACTATGGAGTATCCCAGTACTGGTATGGTCCCAGCCCTGCATACTATGGAGTATCCCAGTACTGGTATGGTCCCAGCCCTGCATACTATGGAGTATCCCAGTACTGGTATGGTCCCAGCTCTGCATACTATGGAGTATCCCAGTACTGGGATGGTCCCAGCTCTGCATACTATGGAGTATCCCAGTACTGGGATGGTCCCAGCCCTGCTAGCTGGATGGATATAATAATATGGCAGATATTTATAGTCAAGGATATAAATGTTTTCACAATAATATATTTATAGTTGATATATCCCTGTATGACATCACACTTCCTGCTTATCCATCATGCCTTGCTCCTCCCCTTTCCTGCTTTAGTTTAGATTCACTACTAGAGAGATAAAGACTGCTAGTTAAAGCTGGGATGTTCAATGGTATAGATCAGGCCTCTCCTTCTAATAAGGGACTGATTCAGACCTGTTTATAGATCAGGCCTCTCCTTCTAATAAGGGACTGATTCAGACCTGTTTATAGATCAGGCCTCTCCTTCTAATAAGGGACTGATTCAGACCTGTTTATAGATCAGGCCTCTCCTTCTAATAAGGGACTGATTCAGACCTGTTTATAGATCAGGCCTCTCCTTCTAATAAGGGACTGATTCAGACCTGTTTATAGATCAGGCCTCTCCTTCTAATAAGGGACTGATTCAGACCTGTTTATAGATCAGGCCTCTCCTTCTAATAAGGGACTGATTCAGACCTGTTTATAGATCAGGCCTCTCCTTCTAATAAGGGACTGATTCAGACCTGTTTATAGATCAGGCCTCTCCTTCTAATAAGGGACTGATTCAGACCTGTTTATAGATCAGGCCTCTCCTTCTAATAAGGGACTGATTCAGACCTGTTTATAGATCAGGCCTCTCCTTCTAATAAGGGACTGATTCAGACCTGTTTATAGATCAGGCCTCTCCTTCTAATAAGGGACTGATTCAGACCAGGGACACCAGGTGAGTGTAATTACCTAGCAGGACCAGAAGTGTTTCTGTTCTCCAGGACCAGAAGTGTTTCTGTCCTCCAGGACCAGAAGTGTTTCTGTTCTCCAGGACCAGAAGTGTTTCTGTCCTCAGGACCAGAAGTGTAGCATTAGCACAATGACTGGAAGTCTACCAGTACAGCTAGCACCTGTAGACTTGCGGTATCTGTCTTGATTCAAACACTATAATGTCTTGGTATATTTGCTCATAGTAACCCTTACCCCAATACACTGGTACTAGGCTATATCATACTCATAGTAACCCTTACCCTTGAGCGAGGCAGTTAACCCCCAACAACAACTGCTCCCCGGGTGCCGAGGATGTGAACGTCGATTAAGGCAGCCCCCTGTAACATTTGGGTTGAAGGCATTCAGCTGTGCAGCTGACTGGGTTTCCCTTCCCCACACCTCAACGGGCCCTGTTCCAATTCTATATCCTCTCTTCCTTCTCCTTAAAGCACCTTCATCACTTAAGTGTAATAATGTCATTTTAATGACATCTAAATGTAATTTGTCTAGAGGTCTTTCTCTGAATCAGATTGTGTACGCAGTGCCTCCACCCTGTGTTCTGCAGGACCTGTTCCACCACACCTCTTATTTCCTGGTCATACTGCTTCTATGTCACAATGATATTCAGTTAGAATGAAGCATTTTAATGTTCTGGTGTTGAGTTAATAATGATCATGTTTAGAATGTTTTAAGGTTCTGGTGTTGGTTAATAATGATCATGTTTTTATGTTCTGAAATAGTTTTTAATCCCTCATGATCACATGTTATGTTAATGAGATGTTAATTTGATGTTTCTGATATGGTAAATATATGTTAATTTACACAGGGATGCTGATAGCCTTTGCATCTTTTATGTGCGTTTCTGGACATTCTACAGTGTGTCTGGACATTATACAGTGTGTCTGGACATTCTACAGTGTGTCTGGACATTCTACAGTGTGTCTGGACATTCTACAGTGTGTCTGGACATTCTACAGTGTGTCTGGACATTCTACAGTGTGTCTGGACATTCTACAGTGTATCTGGACATTCTACAGTGTGTCTAGACATTCTACAGTGTGTCTGGACATTCTACAGTGTGTCTGGACATTCTACAGTGTGTCTGGACATTCTACAGTGTATCTGGACATTCTACAGTGTGTCTAGACATTCTACAGTGTGTCTGGACATTCTACAGTGTGTCTGGACATTCTACAGTGTGTCTGGACATTCTACAGTGTGTCTGGACATTCTACAGTGTGTCTGGACATTCTACCGTGTGTCTGGACATTCTACAGTGTGTCTGGACATTATACAGTGTGTCTGGACATTCTACAGTGTGTCTGGACATTCTACAGTGTGTCTGGACATTCTACAGTGTGTCTGGACATTCTACAGTGTGTCTGGACATTCTACAGTGTGTCTGGACATTCTACAGTGTATCTGGACATTCTACAGTGTATCTGGACATTCTACAGTGTGTCTAGACATTCTACAGTGTGTCTGGACATTCTACAGTGTGTCTGGACATTCTACAGTGTGTCTGGACATTCTACAGTGTATCTGGACATTCTACAGTGTGTCTAGACATTCTACAGTGTGTCTGGACATTCTACAGTGTGTCTGGACATTCTACAGTGTGTCTGGACATTCTACAGTGTGTCTGGACATTCTACAGTGTGTCTGGACATTCTACAGTGTGTCTGGACATTCTACAGTGTGTCTGGACATTCTACAGTGTATCTGGACATTCTACAGTGTGTCTGGACATTCTACAGTGTGTCTGGACATTCTACAGTGTGTCTGGACATTCTACAGTGTGTCTGGACATTCTACAGTGTATCTGGACATTCTACAGTGTGTCTGGACATTCTACCGTGTGTCTGGACATTCTACCGTGTGTCTGGACATTCTACAGTGTGTCTGGACATTCTACAGTGTGTCTGGACATTCTACAGTGTGTCTGGACATTCTACAGTGTGTCTGGACATTCTACAGTGTGTCTGGACATTCTACAGTGTTTCTGGACATTCTACAGTGTGTCTGGACATTCTACAGTGTGTCTGGACATTCTACAGTGTGTCTGGACATTCTACAGTGTGTCTGGACATTCTACAGTGTGTCTGGACATTCTACAGTGTATCTGGACATTCTACAGTGTGTCTGGACATTCTACAGTGTGTCTGGACATTCTACAGTGTGTCTGGACATTCTACAGTGTGTCTGGACATTCTACAGTGTGTCTGGACATTCTACCGTGTGTCTGGACATTCTACAGTGTGTCTGGACATTCTACAGTGTGTCTAGACATTCTACAGTGTGTCTGGACATTCTACAGTGTGTCTGGACATTCTACAGTGTGTCTGGACATTCTACAGTGTGTCTGGACATTCTACAGTGTGTCTGGACATTCTACAGTGTGTCTGGACATTCTACAGTGTATCTGGACATTCTACAGTGTGTCTGGACATTCTACAGTGTGTCTGGACATTCTACAGTGTGTCTTGACATTCTACAGTGTTTCTGGACATTCTACAGTGTGTCTGGACATTCTACAGTGTGTCTGGACATTCTACAGTGTGTCTCAAATCAAATCAAATCAAATCAAATTTTATTGGTCACATGCGCCGAATACAACAGGTGCAGACATTACAGTGAAATGCTTACTTACAGCCCTTAACCAACAGTGCATTTATTTTAAACAAAAAAGTAAGAATAAAACAACAACAAAAAAGTGTTGAGAAAAAAAGAGCAGAAGTAAAAAATAAAGTGACAGTAGGGAGGCTATATATACAATAGAATAAAGTGACAGTAGGGAGGCTATATATACAGGGGGGTACCGTTGCATAGTAAACGTGCGGGGGCACCGGCCAGTTGAGGCAGTTGAGGCAATATGTACATGTGGGTAGAGTTAAAGTGACTATGCATAAATACTTAACAGAGTAGCAGCAGCGTGAAAAGGATGGGGTGGGGGGGCAGTGCAAATAGTCCGGGTAGCCATGATTAGCTGTTCAGGAGTCTTATGGCTTGGGGGTAGAAGCTGTTGAGAAGTCTTTTGGACCTAGACTTGGCACTCCGGTATCGCTTGCCGTGCGGTAGCAGAGAGAACAGTCTATGACTAGGGTGACTGGAGTCTTTGACAATTTTGAGGGCCTTCCTCTGACACCGTCTGGACATTCTACAGTGTGTCTGGACATTCTACAGTGTGTCTGGACATTCTACAGTGTATCTGGACATTCTACAGTGTGTCTGGACATTCTACAGTGTGTCTGGACATTCTACAGTGTGTCTGGACATTCTACAGTGTATCTGGACATTCTACAGTGTGTCTGGACATTCTACCGTGTGTCTGGACATTCTACAGTGTGTCTGGACAATCTACAGTGTGTCTGGACATTCTACAGTGTGTCTGGACATTCTACAGTGTGTCTGGACATTCTACAGTGTGTCTGGACATTCTACAGTGTTTCTGGACATTCTACAGTGTGTCTGGACATTCTACAGTGTGTCTGGACATTCTACAGTGTGTCTGGACATTCTACAGTGTGTCTGGACATTCTACAGTGTATCTGGACATTCTACAGTGTGTCTGGACATTCTACAGTGTGTCTGGACATTCTACAGTGTGTCTGGACATTCTACAGTGTGTCTGGACATTCTACCGTGTGTCTGGACATTCTACAGTGTGTCTGGACATTCTACAGTGTATCTGGACATTCTACAGTGTGTCTGGACATTCTACAGTGTGTCTGGACATTCTACAGTGTGTCTGGACATTCTACAGTGTGTCTGGACATTCTACAGTGTGTCTGGACATTCTACAGTGTGTCTGGACATTCTACAGTGTGTCTGGACATTCTACAGTGTATCTGGACATTCTACAGTGTGTCTGGACATTCTACAGTGTGTCTGGACATTCTACAGTGTGTCTGGACATTCTACAGTGTGTCTGGACATTCTACAGTGTGTCTGGACATTCTACAGTGTATCTGGACATTCTACAGTGTGTCTGGACATTCTACCGTGTGTCTGGACATTCTACAGTGTGTCTGGACAATCTACAGTGTGTCTGGACATTCTACAGTGTGTCTGGACATTCTACAGTGTGTCTGGACATTCTACAGTGTGTCTGGACATTCTACAGTGTTTCTGGACATTCTACAGTGTGTCTGGACATTCTACAGTGTGTCTGGACATTCTACAGTGTGTCTGGACATTCTACAGTGTGTCTGGACATTCTACAGTGTGTCTGGACATTCTACAGTGTGTCTGGACATTCTACAGTGTGTCTGGACATTCTACAGTGTGTCTGGACATTCTACAGTGTGTCTGGACATTCTACAGTGTGTCTGGGCATTCAACAGTGTATCTGGACATTCTACAGTGTGTCTAGACATTCTACAGTGTGTCTGGACATTCTACAGTGTGTCTGGACATTCTACAGTGTGTCTGGACATTCTACAGTGTGTCTGGACATTCTACAGTGTGTCTGGACATTCTACAGTGTGTCTGGACATTCTACAGTGTGTCTGGACATTCACATTTACATTTAAGCCATTTAGCAGACGCTCTTATCCAGAGCGACTTACAAATTGGTTCATTCAACTTAGGATAGCCAGTGGGACAACCACATCTTGATCACAGTAAGTACACTTCTTCAAACAAGCAGCTGTGAGCAAAGTCAGTGCAATCAGGGACAACTACATCTCCATCACAATAAGTACATTTCTTTAAACAAGTCAGTGCCAGCAGGTGAAATAAGTCAGGTGTTAGTTTAGATTAAAGACAGTGGTAGTAAAGGGGGGGTGGAAGGATTACTATTATCCTATTCCAGGTATTCCTTAAAGAGGTGGGGTTTCAAGTGTCTCCGGAAGGTGGTCAGTGACTCCGCTGTCCTGGCGTCGTGGGGGAGCTGGTTCCACCATTGGGGTGCCAGAGCAGCGAATAGCTTTGACTGGGCTGAGCGGGAACTGTGCTTCCGTAGAGGTAGGGGGGCTAACAGGCCAGAGGTGGATGAACGTAGTGCCCTCGTTTGGGTGTAGGGTCTGATCAGAGCCTGAAGGTAAGGAGGTGCCGTTCCCCTCACAGCTCCGTAGGCAAGCACCATGGTCTTGTAGTAGATGCGAGCTTCATTCTACAGTGTGTCTGGACATTCTACAGTGTGTCTAGACATTCTACAGTGTGTCTGGACATTCTACAGTGTGTCTGGACATTCTACAGTGTGTCTGGACATTCTACAGTGTGTCTGGACATTCTACAGTGTGTCTGGACATTCTACAGTGTGTCTGGACATTCTACAGTGTGTCTGGACATTCTACAGTGTGTCTAGACATTCTACAGTGTGTCTGGACATTCTACAGTGTGTCTGGACATTCTACAGTGTGTCTGGACATTCTACAGTGTATCTAGACATTCTACAGTGTGTCTGGACATTCTACAGTGTGTCTGGACATTCTACAGTGTATCTAGACATTCTACAGTGTGTCTGGACATTCTACAGTGTGTCTGGACATTCTACAGTGTATCTGGACATTCTACAGTGTGTCTGGACATTCTACAGTGTGTCTGGACATTCTACAGTGTGTCTGGACATTCTACAGTGTATCTAGACATTCTACAGTGTGTCTGGACATTCTACAGTGTGTCTGGACATTCTACAGTGTATCTAGACATTCTACAGTGTGTCTGGACATTCTACAGTGTGTCTGGACATTCTACAGTGTGTCTGGACATTCTACAGTGTATCTGGACATTCTACAGTGTGTCTGGACATTCTACAGTGTATCTAGACATTCTACAGTGTGTCTGGACATTCTACAGTGTGTCTGGACATTCTACAGTGTATCTAGACATTCTACAGTGTGTCTGGACATTCTACAGTGTGTCTGGACATTCTACAGTGTGTCTGGACATTCTACAGTGTACATTCTAGAGGTGTGTCTGGGTGCAGGGTTTTGCTTCAGCCAAAGCAGTGATGTAAAGGTGACGAACCCTACCACTGTATGACAGATGCATTACGATGTTGGACACGTACACTAAGATTGATCTGATTGAAGTTTAAGTTCTGAAATGACATGTTCATCTTTGGTTCCTGTAGTCTACTTCCTGTTACAGATTGGGATGTTTCCATTGTGCCCTTCCATCCTGGTCTCCGTAGCAACATGATCTAGTACAGTAGTACTCTTTCCACAGGGTTTTTATGGGATGTCTCAGTTGTGTGATGCTGCTCAGTCCTGATTGGTGTGTGTGATCCACCAGAGGAAATCAGATTGGAGGATTACCCATAATCCCTGGTGCAGAGTGCTCATCTGCCCCACAGTGTGTGTGTGTGTGTTAATCTGTTTTACCTCCATTAGGGAATCTGATGGATTCTCTGGACCGGCAGGGCTGTTAAATAATGAAAATAACCTCTTCCTCACGTTAACACACAGTAACATGAATAGAACCTCTTCCTCACCTTAACACACACAGTAACATGAATAGAACCTCTTCCTCACCTTAACACACACAGTACCATGAATAGAACCTCTTCCTCACCTTAACACACACAGTAACATGAATAGAACCTCTTCCTCACGTTAACACACAGTAACATGAATAGAACCTCTTCCTCACCTTAACACACACAGTAACATGAATAGAACCTCTTCCTCACCTTAACACACACAGTACCATGAATAGAACCTCTTCCTCACCTTAACACACACAGTAACATGAATAGAACCTCTTCCTCACCTTAACACACACAGTACCATGAATAGAACCTCTTCCTCACCTTAACACACACAGTAACATGAATAGATCCTCTTCCTCACGTTAACACACTGTAACATGAATAGAACCTCTTCCTCACCTTAACACACACAGTAACATGAATAGAACCTCTTCCTCACCTTAACACACAGTAACATGAATAGAACCTCTTCCTCACCTTAACACACAGTAACATGAATAGATCCTCTTCCTCACGTTAACACACAGTAACATGAATAGAACCTCTTCCTCACCTTAACACACAGTAACATGAATAGAACCTCTTCCTCACGTTAACACACAGTAACATGAATAGAACCTCTTCCTCATGTTAACACACACAGTAACATGAATAGAACCTCTTCCTCACGTTAACACACAGTAACATGAATAGAACCTCTTCCTCACCTTAACACACAGTAACATGAATAGAACCTCTTCCTCACCTTAACACACAGTAACATGAATAGAACCTCTTCCTCACGTTAACACACAGTAACATGAATAGAACCTCTTCCTCACCTTAACACACAGTAACATGAATAGAACCTCTTCCTCACCTTAACACACAGTAACATGAATAGAACCTCTTCCTCACCTTAACACACACAGTACCATGAATAGAACCTCTTCCTCACCTTAACACACACAGTAACATGAATAGAACCTCTTCCTCACCTTAACACACAGTAACATGAATAGAACCTCTTCCTCACCTTAACACACACAGTAACATGAATAGAACCTCTTCCTCACCTTAACACACACAGTAACATGAATAGAACCTCTACCTCACGTTAACACACAGTAACATGAATAGAACCTCTTCCTCACCTTAACACACAGTAACATGAATAGAACCTCTTCCTCACCTTAACACACAGTAACATGAATAGAACCTCTTCCTCACCTTAACACACAGTAACATGAATAGAACCTCTTCCTCACGTTAACACACACAGTAACATGAATAGAACCTCTTCCTCACCTTAACACACACAGTAACATGAATAGAACCTCTTCCTCACCTTAACACACAGTAACATGAATAGAACCTCTTCCTCACCTTAACACACACAGTAACATGAATAGAACCTCTTCCTCACCTTAACACACACAGTAACATGAATAGAACCGCTTCCTCACGTTAACACACAGTAACATGAATAGAACCTCTTCCTCACGTTAACACACAGTAACATGAATAGAACCTCTTCCTCACGTTAACACACAGTAACATGAATAGAACCTCTTCCTCACCTTAACACACAGTAACATGAATAGAACCTCTTCCTCACCTTAACACACAGTAACATGAATAGAACCTCTTCCTCACCTTAACACACACAGTAACATGAATAGAACCTCTTCCTCACGTTAACACACAGTAACATGAATAGAACCTCTTCCTCACCTTAACACACAGTAACATGAATAGAACCTCTTCCTCACCTTAACACACACAGTAACATGAATAGAACCTCTTCCTCACCTTAACACACACAGTAACATGAATAGAACCTCTTCCTCACGTTAACACACAGTAACATGAATAGAACCTCTTCCTCACCTTAACACACACAGTAACATGAATAGAACCTCTTCCTCACGTTAACACACTGTAACATGAATAGAACCTCTTCCTCACCTTAACACACACAGTAACATGAATAGAACCTCTTCCTCACCTTAACACACAGTAACATGAATAGAACCTCTTCCTCACCTTAACACACAGTAACATGAATAGATCCTCTTCCTCACGTTAACACACAGTAACATGAATAGAACCTCTTCCTCACCTTAACACACACAGTAACATGAATAGAACCTCTACCTCACGTTAACACACAGTAACATGAATAGAACCTCTTCCTCACGTTAACACACAGTAACATGAATAGAACCTCTTCCTCACCTTAACACACAGTAACATGAATAGAACCTCTTCCTCACCTTAACACACACAGTAACATGAATAGAACCTCTTCCTCACCTTAACACACACAGTAACATGAATAGAACCTCTTCCTCACGTTAACACACAGTAACATGAATAGAACCTCTTCCTCACGTTAACACACAGTAACATGAATAGAACCTCTTCCTCACCTTAACACACAGTAACATGAATAGAACCTCTTCCTCACCTTAACACACAGTAACATGAATAGAACCTCTTCCTCACCTTAACACACACAGTAACATGAATAGAACCTCTTCCTCACGTTAACACACAGTAACATGAATAGAACCTCTTCCTCACCTTAACACACAGTAACATGAATAGAACCTCTTCCTCACCTTAACACACACAGTAACATGAATAGAACCTCTTCCTCACCTTAACACACACAGTAACATGAATAGAACCTCTTCCTCACGTTAACACACAGTAACATGAATAGAACCTCTTCCTCACCTTAACACACACAGTAACATGAATAGAACCTCTTCCTCACGTTAACACACTGTAACATGAATAGAACCTCTTCCTCACCTTAACACACACAGTAACATGAATAGAACCTCTTCCTCACCTTAACACACAGTAACATGAATAGAACCTCTTCCTCACCTTAACACACAGTAACATGAATAGATCCTCTTCCTCACGTTAACACACAGTAACATGAATAGAACCTCTTCCTCACCTTAACACACACAGTAACATGAATAGAACCTCTACCTCACGTTAACACACAGTAACATGAATAGAACCTCTTCCTCACGTTAACACACAGTAACATGAATAGAACCTCTTCCTCACCTTAACACACAGTAACATGAATAGAACCTCTTCCTCACCTTAACACACACAGTAACATGAATAGAACCTCTTCCTCACCTTAACACACACAGTAACATGAATAGAACCTCTTCCTCACGTTAACACACAGTAACATGAATAGAACCTCTTCCTCACCTTAACACACACAGTAACATGAATAGAACCTCTTCCTCACCTTAACACACACAGTAACATGAATAGAACCGCTTCCTCACGTTAACACACAGTAACATGAATAGAACCTCTTCCTCACCTTAACACACAGTAACATGAATAGAACCTCTTCCTCACGTTAACACACAGTAACATGAATAGAACCTCTTCCTCACGTTAACACACAGTAACATGAATAGAACCTCTTCCTCACCTTAACACACAGTAACATGAATAGAACCTCTTCCTCACCTTAACACACACAGTAACATGAATAGAACCTCTTCCTCACCTTAACACACACAGTAACATGAATAGAACCTCTTCCTCACGTTAACACACAGTAACATGAATAGAACCTCTTCCTCACCTTAACACACACAGTAACATGAATAGAACCTCTTCCTCACGTTAACACACAGTAACATGAATAGAACCTCTTCCTCACCTTAACACACAGTAACATGAATAGAACCTCTTCCTCACCTTAACACACAGTAACATGAATAGATCCTCTTCCTCACGTTAACACACAGTAACATGAATAGAACCTCTTCCTCACCTTAACACACAGTAACATGAATAGAACCTCTTCCTCACGTTAACACACAGTAACATGAATAGAACCTCTTCCTCACGTTAACACACAGTAACATGAATAGAACCTCTTCCTCACCTTAACACACACAGTAACATGAATAGAACCTCTTCCTCACGTTAACACACAGTAACATGAATAGAACCTCTTCCTCACCTTAACACACACAGTACCATGAATAGAACCTCTTCCTCACCTTAACACACACAGTAACATGAATAGAACCTCTTCCTCACGTTAACACACAGTAACATGAATAGAACCTCTTCCTCACCTTAACACACACAGTAACATGAATAGAACCTCTTCCTCACGTTAACACACACAGTAACATGAATAGAACCTCTTCCTCACGTTAACACACACAGTAACATGAATAGAACCTCTTCCTCACCTTAACACACACAGTAACATGAATAGAACCTCTTCCTCACCTTAACACACACAGTAACATGAATAGAACCTCTTCCTCACCTTAACACACAGTAACATGAATAGAACCTCTTCCTCACCTTAACACACACAGTAACATGAATAGAACCTCTTCCTCACGTTAACACACAGTAACATGAATAGAACCTCTTCCTCACCTTAACACACACAGTAACATGAATAGAACCTCTTCCTCACCTTAACACACAGTAACATGAATAGAACCTCTTTCTCACCTTAACACACACAGTAACATGAATAGAACCTCTTCCTCACCTTAACACACAGTAACATGAATAGAACCTCTTCCTCACGTTAACACACAGTAACATGAATAGAACCTCTTCCTCACGTTAACACACAGTAACATGAATAGAACCTCTTCCTCACCTTAACACACACAGTAACATGAATAGAACCTCTTCCTCACGTTAACACACAGTAACATGAATAGAACCTCTTCCTCACGTTAACACACAGTAACATGAATAGAACCTCTTCCTCACCTTAACACACACAGTAACATGAATAGAACCTCTTCCTCACCTTAACACACACAGTAACATGAATAGAACCTCTTCCTCACGTTAACACACACAGTAACATGAATAGAACCTCTTCCTCACCTTAACACACACAGTAACATGAATAGAACCTCTTCCTCACGTTAACACACAGTAACATGAATAGAACCTCTTCCTCACCTTAACACACACAGTAACATGAATAGAACCTCTTCCTCACGTTAACACACAGTAACATGAATAGAACCTCTTCCTCACCTTAACACACACAGTAACATGAATAGAACCTCTTCCTCACCTTAACACACACAGTAACATGAATAGAACCTCTTCCTCACGTTAACACACAGTAACATGAATAGAACCTCTTCCTCACCTTAACACACAGTAACATGAATAGAACCTCTTCCTCACCTTAACACACAGTAACATGAATAGAACCTCTTCCTCACGTTAACACACAGTAACATGAATAGAACCTCTTCCTCACGTTAACACACAGTAACATGAATAGAACCTCTTCCTCACCTTAACACACAGTAACATGAATAGAACCTCTTCCTCACGTTAACACACAGTAACATGAATAGAACCTCTTCCTCACGTTAACACACAGTAACATGAATAGAACCTCTTCCTCACCTTAACACACACAGTAACATGAATAGAACCTCTTCCTCACCTTAACACACAGTAACATGAATAGAACCTCTTCCTCACGTTAACACACACAGTAACATGAATAGAACCTCTTCCTCACCTTAACACACAGTAACATGAATAGAACCTCTTCCTCACGTTAACACACAGTAACATGAATAGAACCTCTTCCTCACCTTAACACACACAGTAACATGAATAGAACCTCTTCCTCACCTTAACACACACAGTAACATGAATAGAACCTCTTCCTCACCTTAACACACACAGTAACATGAATAGAACCTCTTCCTCACGTTAACACACACAGTAACATGAATAGAACCTCTTCCTCACCTTAACACACAGTAACATGAATAGAACCTCTTCCTCACGTTAACACACACAGTAACATGAATAGAACCTCTTCCTCACCTTAACACACACAGTAACATGAATAGAACCTCTTCCTCACGTTAACACACAGTAACATGAATAGAACCTCTTCCTCACCTTAACACACACAGTAACATGAATAGAACCTCTTCCTCACCTTAACACACAGTAACATGAATAGAACCTCTTCCTCACCTTAACACACACAGTAACATGAATAGAACCTCTTCCTCACCTTAACACACACAGTAACATGAATAGAACCTCTTCCTCACCTTAACACACACAGTAACATGAATAGAACCTCTTCCTCACGTTAACACACACAGTAACATGAATAGAACCTCTTCCTCACCTTAACACACAGTAACATGAATAGAACCTCTTCCTCACGTTAACACACACAGTAACATGAATAGAACCTCTTCCTCACCTTAACACACACAGTAACATGAATAGAACCTCTTCCTCACGTTAACACACACAGTAACATGAATAGAACCTCTTCCTCACCTTAACACACACAGTAACATGAATAGAACCTCTTCCTCACCTTAACACACAGTAACATGAATAGAACCTCTTCCTCACCTTAACACACAGTAACATGAATAGAACCTCTTCCTCACCTTAACACACAGTAACATGAATAGAACCTCTTCCTCACCTTAACACACAGTAACATGAATAGAACCTCTTCCTCACGTTAACACACACAGTAACATGAATAGAACCTCTTCCTCACCTTAACACACACAGTAACATGAATAGAACCTCTTCCTCACCTTAACACACAGTAACATGAATAGAACCTCTTCCTCACCTTAACACACACAGTAACATGAATAGAACCTCTTCCTCACGTTAACACACAGTAACATGAATAGAACCTCTTCCTCACCTTAACACACAGTAACATGAATAGAACCTCTTCCTCACGTTAACACACACAGTAACATGAATAGAACCTCTTCCTCACCTTAACACACAGTAACATGAATAGAACCTCTTCCTCACCTTAACACACAGTAACATGAATAGAACCTCTTCCTCACCTTAACACACAGTAACATGAATAGAACCTCTTCCTCACCTTAACACACAGTAACATGAATAGAACCTCTTCCTCACCTTAACACACAGTAACATGAATAGAACCTCTTCCTCACCTTAACACACACAGTACCATGAATAGATCCTCTTCCTCACCTTAACACACAGTAACATGAATAGAACCTCTTCCTCACCTTAACACACAGTAACATGAATAGAACCTCTTCCTCACCTTAACACACACAGTAACATGAATATAACCTCTTCCTCACCTTAACACACACAGTAACATGAATAGAACCTCTTCCTCACGTTAACACACAGTAACATGAATAGAACCTCTTCCTCACCTTAACACACACAGTAACATGAATAGAACCTCTTCCTCACCTTAACACACACAGTAACATGAATAGAACCTCTTCCTCACCTTAACACACAGTAACATGAATAGAACCTCTTCCTCACCTTAACACACAGTAACATGAATAGAACCTCTTCCTCACCTTAACACACACAGTAACATGAATATAACCTCTTCCTCACCTTAACACACACAGTAACATGAATAGAACCTCTTCCTCACGTTAACACACAGTAACATGAATAGAACCTCTTCCTCACGTTAACACACAGTAACATGAATAGAACCTCTTCCTCACCTTAACACACAGTAACATGAATAGAACCTCTTCCTCACCTTAACACACAGTAACATGAATAGAACCTCTTCCTCACGTTAACACACAGTAACATGAATATAACCTCTTCCTCACCTTAACACACACAGTAACATGAATAGAACCTCTTCCTCACGTTAACACACAGTAACATGAATAGAACCTCTTCCTCACCTTAACACACACAGTAACATGAATAGAACCTCTTCCTCACCTTAACACACACAGTAACATGAATAGAACCTCTTCCTCACCTTAACACACAGTAACATGAATAGAACCTCTTCCTCACCTTAACACACAGTAACATGAATAGAACCTCTTCCTCACCTTAACACACACAGTAACATGAATATAACCTCTTCCTCACCTTAACACACACAGTAACATGAATAGAACCTCTTCCTCACGTTAACACACAGTAACATGAATAGAACCTCTTCCTCACGTTAACACACAGTAACATGAATAGAACCTCTTCCTCACCTTAACACACAGTAACATGAATAGAACCTCTTCCTCACCTTAACACACAGTAACATGAATAGAACCTCTTCCTCACGTTAACACACAGTAACATGAATAGAACCTCTTCCTCACGTTAACACACAGTAACATGAATAGAACCTCTTCCTCACCTTAACACACACAGTAACATGAATAGAACCTCTTCCTCACCTTAACACACACAGTAACATGAATAGAACCTCTTCCTCACCTTAACACACAGTAACATGAATAGAACCTCTTCCTCACCTTAACACACACAGTAACATGAATAGAACCTCTTCCTCACCTTAACACACAGTAACATGAATAGAACCTCTTTCTCACCTTAACACACACAGTAACATGAATAGAACCTCTTCCTCACCTTAACACACACAGTAACATGAATAGAACCTCTTCCTCACGTTAACACACAGTAACATGAATAGAACCTCTTCCTCACCTTAACACACACAGTAACATGAATAGAACCTCTTCCTCACGTTAACACACACAGTACCATGAATAGAACCTCTTCCTCACCTTAACACACACAGTAACATGAATAGAACCTCTTCCTCACGTTAACACACAGTAACATGAATAGAACCTCTTCCTCACGTTAACACACAGTAACATGAATAGAACCTCTTCCTCACCTTAACACACACAGTAACATGAATAGAACCTCTTCCTCACGTTAACACACACAGTAACATGAATAGAACCTCTTCCTCACCTTAACACACAGTAACATGAATAGAACCTCTTCCTCACCTTAACACACAGTAACATGAATAGAACCTCTTCCTCACCTTAACACACAGTAACATGAATAGAACCTCTTCCTCACCTTAACACACAGTAACATGAATAGAACCTCTTCCTCACCTTAACACACAGTAACATGAATAGAACCTCTTCCTCACCTTAACACACACAGTACCATGAATAGATCCTCTTCCTCACCTTAACACACAGTAACATGAATAGAACCTCTTCCTCACCTTAACACACAGTAACATGAATAGAACCTCTTCCTCACCTTAACACACACAGTAACATGAATATAACCTCTTCCTCACCTTAACACACACAGTAACATGAATATAACCTCTTCCTCACGTTAACACACAGTAACATGAATAGAACCTCTTCCTCACCTTAACACACACAGTAACATGAATAGAACCTCTTCCTCACGTTAACACACAGTAACATGAATAGAACCTCTTCCTCACCTTAACACACACAGTAACATGAATAGAACCTCTTCCTCACCTTAACACACACAGTAACATGAATAGAACCTCTTCCTCACCTTAACACACAGTAACATGAATAGAACCTCTTCCTCACCTTAACACACAGTAACATGAATAGAACCTCTTCCTCACCTTAACACACACAGTAACATGAATATAACCTCTTCCTCACCTTAACACACACAGTAACATGAATAGAACCTCTTCCTCACGTTAACACACAGTAACATGAATAGAACCTCTTCCTCACGTTAACACACAGTAACATGAATAGAACCTCTTCCTCACCTTAACACACAGTAACATGAATAGAACCTCTTCCTCACCTTAACACACAGTAACATGAATAGAACCTCTTCCTCACGTTAACACACAGTAACATGAATAGAACCTCTTCCTCACGTTAACACACAGTAACATGAATAGAACCTCTTCCTCACCTTAACACACACAGTAACATGAATAGAACCTCTTCCTCACCTTAACACACACAGTAACATGAATAGAACCTCTTCCTCACCTTAACACACAGTAACATGAATAGAACCTCTTCCTCACCTTAACACACACAGTAACATGAATAGAACCTCTTCCTCACCTTAACACACAGTAACATGAATAGAACCTCTTCCTCACCTTAACACACACAGTAACATGAATAGAACCTCTTCCTCACCTTAACACACACAGTAACATGAATAGAACCTCTTCCTCACGTTAACACACAGTAACATGAATAGAACCTCTTCCTCACCTTAACACACACAGTAACATGAATAGAACCTCTTCCTCACGTTAACACACACAGTACCATGAATAGAACCTCTTCCTCACGTTAACACACACAGTAACATGAATAGAACCTCTTCCTCACGTTAACACACAGTAACATGAATAGAACCTCTTCCTCACCTTAACACACACAGTAACATGAATAGAACCTCTTCCTCACCTTAACACACACAGTAACATGAATAGAACCTCTTCCTCACCTTAACACACAGTAACATGAATAGAACCTCTTCCTCACGTTAACACACACAGTAACATGAATAGAACCTCTTCCTCACCTTAACACACACAGTAACATGAATAGAACCTCTTCCTCACGTTAACACACAGTAACATGAATAGAACCTCTTCCTCACCTTAACACACACAGTAACATGAATAGAACCTCTTCCTCACCGTTAACACACAGTAACATGAATAGAACCTCTTCCTCACCTTAACACACACAGTAACATGAATAGAACCTCTTCCTCACCTTAACACACACAGTAACATGAATATAACCTCTTCCTCACGT